>NC_046380.1:23281844-23403547 GCF_011125445.2 Fundulus heteroclitus | reverse complement strand
GATCGAGCTGTAATAAGAATTTCATTCCATCAGGTGACATTTTTATGCTGTTATATTTAGGATTTAAAGTGTCACCTTATTATTTCAATTTACTAATTATGGTGTTGGCATTTGTTCAAGGCAACCCTCTCAGGGTGGAGACCTAATAGATACCGCTGCGCAACGATTGTAACATTGGTCCTCTTGTCTTGAAATTGTATAAATCTATTAAGATTCTTGTTTAATTTCTGCATCTTGCCTTCATTTAATTATTCAAGATCTACTACTTAGATCGCCAGTCTCTGCCCCGGTCCTTATCACAACAACATTCTGTGTGCTTTATTGCTACCATATTTAATGAATGATCTGATTAACAGTTTCACAACAAAATAGCAAACAAATAGAAACTCTGACTGACACAGTTTCACGTTGGGGGAAACTATATCTCAGGTTTTAAGTTGTTGATCTTATGGAAAGGTCTGACTATAGTAGCTATGAAATCTTGTAAAAATAACCGTGGTGTCTAAAAAACCTGCTGTTGCGGTTGCTCTCTATTAACTTTATTAAACTGTACCAATAAATTGAATTATTGATAATTTTTAATAAACAATTTTAGATAGTAACAAAGTAACTGGTAAAAAAAGTGAATCTGACATGTCAATCTTAGTTTGCGTTAAAAAACATGTTGTTACAATTTTGTTCTTTTTTATGTGAATCTATATAGAAAAAATGCTGGTGTTAGTATAACTTAAGGAAGGGTCATAGCAGTTTTGTTAAAATAAGCAAAATTTTGTCTGGCATTTACAAATACCAAAACGATTGCGTCCCCAGAATGTATAATTTACCATCTAGTTTGGAGCAGTTCTTCATGTCAACAATAGATGGTGCTGATAAGAAATGACCCCGTTTTTCTCAAGTGGCACCACTAAAAGCTTTGAAATACATCAAAGGGCAACATTTTAGATATCAAAAGAAGGTGGCATTGGAAAAAAAAGATTCCAAAAATACCTGCAGGGAAGGACTTCATTTAATAAACACCTCAGTTTGGAATGAGATTAAAAGTTTGAAAAAATACATATTTTTACTTTGAAACGTTCTACTCTCCCACTCTTCCTGCTGACAGTAAATGTGCAGAATGACATAGATGATATTAAGAGATGTACACACTGTTTTACTTATTTAATGTTGAATAAATTAACATCTGTCGTTAGGTATTGTCCGGTGAATATCAGCCCAACAGCTGATATCGAGGGACATAGTTGAAAGGGATGATGCGAGCACGGGTGTTCTTTTAACCAGCAAACCTCTGCACACATATAGATTAAAGGAGTGACAACTTCTTTACAAGTTAAAGAATTTATTAACAAAATAAATGAACATCTAGAGAACATCACTATAGGAATGCTGTCAACAAATCCTCTCTACAAGGCTAGTGAAACTTAAGTAAAACTACTAAGCAAAATTAAGATAAAAAGAAGCTAAGGAACTATGTACACACTAAAGAAACAAAAAGACAAATAAAGTGGTTGAAAGCCATCAGAATTATTCAGTGAATCCTGGTTCACTGCAGATCTAACTTGGAGAACTAAAGTTCACCTTAAAGAATGTGGTATGAGATCAGATTAGCTTAACTAATTTAGAACAACATTTGGTATGTGTTTCAACCCATTCACAATGGAAATCCAGAGTTATATAAATCATGATTGGACAAAATATAATTTTAAAGATTGAATTGCTCAGTAAAAATCAATAACCCATAGGACACTAATGTAATTATTTCTCCGGGAAATTCACTAAACAAAACAAACATTATGTTTAAAGCAAACCATAGTTATGTTTAACTTGGGTATTAGCAGAAGGTGATCCGGAAGGCTAATAGCGCTATTCTAGCAGACGTTCAGCGTTAATTTAAATAGACTTTTAAGCTCTATTTGGTCGTAATGAGCGGACCGGACACAAAGAAATTTATATCCCATCAGTCAAGTGTATAAAACCCTTCAAGAAATAAAGTTAGTTCTAACTGTAAAAACACACTTAAACTATATCAGCAAGACTTTGTTTTGAGAACGGTAGCGGGAGCTAGCCTGTTAGCTCGGCCAAACGTTAAAACACAGTGAAAACACATTAAAAGTAAACCATTTTAATCTTTCCCTGCAAAACTCTGCCTTTGAGTCTGTTCGGTTGACTTTGGGCATCCGGTTGGAAGCAGTTGGAGCCGGGTGAAGCTGGTTCTTCAGCTCTGGGCCGAAGAACCAGCCTTGTGGTCGGCACTTGGACTGAGGAGCATGGGGATCTCTGCACGGCCTTTCCAGCCTGGCTGTGTTCGTTCTCTGGAGGATGCAGCACACTCAACTTGATCTGTCTCAGGAAACTGCTCCACACAGCCTCGCCTCAGCTTTCCTGCAACAGCTGAGAAAAATTACAAAGCTGGTTTAGGTATAGACGGATTCCTTACTCCGGCAACAGATTACATAGAAGCCAGACTTCAGATTTAGCTCCATTCCCAGTTGAGCACATTTGTGTGTATTAGAACCCCATTCGTGCCATGCTAGCTGTTTCCCCTCTCCTCGGGGGCCAATGGATGAAGACCAAGATAAATCCTAGGGGGCGTGATATATTGCAGCGTTGCCACCCCCTGCTGTGATGGCCAGTCCCCTGGGGGCCTGTAAAAGTCTCACATTTCAGTGGCTTTAAACTTAGTCTGATTGTATCCCACATGGCTGATTACACAACAGTGCCGTTACAGCTGAGTTGTCACAGACACAGAAAATCCCTACAATCACATCTGAAATCCAAAGACATTGTCAGTAAATGGGCAATGATCATTCAGGAGGTAAGTGGAGGTGTACTTAGCAGGAAGTGCAAAGGAGAATCAGTGTCCAGTTATCAGATGAGCAGCAGAGATCTGTCATGGGCAAGCTGCGGAGGGAATAATCCAAGGGTGTAAACGTGGTCAATAATAAGGAGACCGATGAGAGCAGGGAAAAAATTCTGGACCTCTACTGCCACAGTGCTGTCCGTAATCTGGCAGAGAGGCTGCTGCGCACAGGGAAAACAGAGGGAATTAGGCTTGGCTCAGAATCACAAATGACTTTAATTGACAAGTTTGTGCACACAAACAAGGAATTTGACTTTGGTTCCACTTTGCTCTGAATAAAGATATTTTAGATATGAATATATAAAAAGGAAAATATTTTTTTTTCATGTTTATTTCAAAAAACAGTTTGAAAATATACATTTTTAGAAGTATTTATTTAAGATGCACAGTGGCATAGTTTGCCGCACTGCTGCCTTGTAGCAAGAAGGTTCTTGATTTAAATCTCAGTCCAGGGTCTTTCTGCAAGGAGTTTGCATGTTCTCTTTGTTCATGCATGGGTTCTCTCAGGTTACTCCTGCTTCCTCCATTAGTCTGACAACATGACTGCTAGTTTTTTTGTCCTGTGTGTCTCAGTCTTGCCCTTTGATTGACTGTTGACTTGTCCCCCATATCTAGCCTGATGACCCTGGTGTGGTGTTTCACTAATCTGACCAGCCAGATTGCTAATGTGTTACACTCTTATGTTCTGCATGTTATCAATCTGGGTCTGCTCCCAATGAATCAGTTTGGGGAAAGGAGAGACATTCATTTCTGAGCTGATTGGGCAAAGTGGCACCTAGTGCCCGCCTACCAAAGGTGGGTTTTATCCAATCGCGGTATTAAATTAAACTGTAACCACCATGCATCATGAGTATTCACAATAAGGTAAGCTAGTCAAGGCATTTCTTCTTTCAAAGAAGAAATTGTGGATTCTTACCAAACAGATATGGTAGCAGCCGCTACGTGTGCGTCCTCCTGCTCTGTCATGTTTATTTTGGTTCAGCCATGGGCTCGTCAGCTCTTAGTTTCATCACAGCTGATATGTCCTGCCTTAAACCACAATACTGCAACGGGATTGGCCCGAACCCTTTTTCTTTGATTTTTCGCACACAAATAGTTGAAGCCAGAGCAGTACAAGTGGTTCAAGCTCCAAGTGGTTCTGACTGCATCTGTGGACCAGCCATGCCACTTCCTGTATGTCTGGACACTGGTCATTGTCTTTGGATCAAACCAGTCCTTCTTTTACCCGCCTTCTCAGCAACAATCGCTATTTTTATTGTAAGATGTCGATGTTTGGGGTGGATAGGGTTTTCTTTCCTCTTCACTTTAGTCTCTGCAGTCTTCGCAGTTGTTCCTGTCTCGAGGGCCGACACTCGCACATAATGTAGAGGGACAACTAATACCATCACAGACAGCTAATGTTCAGTATTTTTATTCAATGATAAAAGGAGTTGAGCTCCTATCTCAGAAATCATTAATTATTAGTGATCATCAGTGAAATCACTAAATGGAAAATCTACAGACTGTGCTGCTGTAGGGGTTTATAATTATAGACACATATTGAAACTTTATTGTGTTATAGAGTGTGGGGGACTGTGGCTCAGTGGGAAAATTTTGGTTTGAATACAGTTTATTCCTGTCACATTTTGGCATTTAACCCCAAGTCAGCCCACCCATCTGCATGTCTGTGCACAACTGGGTGAATTTGGCTCTAGTGTAAAGCGCTTTGAGTGGACAGTGTGACTGGAAAAGCATCATATAAATTCAGCCCGTTTAATTCAGTCTATTTTTATGTTATAGATTGTGATTATAAGACGTTACTGTTTTAATAAAGTAAATCTTGCCAGTGATGCTGTTTTTGTGTGTGTTTGTGTGTGTGTGTGTCTGCTGCAGTATACCAGACTGCTTTTGTCTCAGCTTCCTGCTCATTATCTAACTAAGCTCAAGGAGATCAGTGCTGATTTGCATTGGCAGACTCACAGCTTCAGGCTGGTACAGCAGCAGCCAGGTGATTCATATCGTGTTGTAGAAATTTCTGTGCAAAGAGTAGATTAAAAACAATCAATCCACCAAGACCACCTTGACCTACAGGAAATTGAGCTATGTGGCTGCTTTTAGTCTTTTTTTTACACAGAACTGCAGAGAATAAACCCAGTAGTCACACAAGCCATGGCAACAACTGAAGTTTGTACATTCATTTAATACAAAGTAACCTGACATAAAAAATCTTCATTGAAAAGCTGAGAGAGTCATGCAGACAGAGGCTAAGAATAGATCGACCAGTGAGACTTCCTATCCTGTTTGTAAAGACCGGAGAGAACATCAATTTCCCTCACCAAAGAGGAACATCAAGACTCCTTTCATGGACCATGAAACACCATGAGGGTTGACTTTAGGAAACAGCTCCAATTCCCAAGGGGGACAGTAGACACAATCACTCCAGCCAGACCTAATCATGTGGTTCGAGCTACGTAGGACCATCTTGCTAGCGGAGCTCACGGCCCCGTGAGATGAGGGGATGGAGGTGGCAAGGAAGTGAAGTGTTCCAAGTACAAAGACCTGGCAGCAGAAGCAGGCTTTATATAGCCATCATGTTCCTAGTTGAAGTGGGATGTAGAGGCTTCGTCGGGGCCTAAACTGTTTGCATGAGCGAAGACATGGGATGCACAAAAGCAGGGTATCCGAAAGCCATTAAAGATCTGGCTGAGGAGGCAGAGAAAGGAAGCTTTTGACTGACTTAGGAGGAAGTGTAAGAGTTGGGGGGGGGGGGGGGGGGGGGGGATAACACGTAGGGCATCAGAAACATCCCTCCCATCGCTCCGCCATCATGAGTTGTACTGGAGTTAAAGGAGGTAAATTTGGTAATTAGTTAAACGTGCTTACTCCGCATCAGAAAGCATTAGATAGATTATTGAAAAGATAACTGATTTATATAATTGTTTGAAAAAATGCATGTAAATGGACCAATGAAGTTAAAATGTAACCTAATCTGCTTTGCCTCTTTTGCCTCAGTTCTGCATTACTTTTTTTTTAAGATATTGAGATCACCATACCACCTAGTGTCTACTGAAGGAAGATGATGACCACTTATAAGCGCACAGAATAACCACAGTTAATAGAATAAAAAAAAATAAAAATCACACTTTAATGATGGCTGGTTGAACAGCCGTCCTTTTGCTGGCATGTGGATTTAAATACAAATGGAGCCATGGTGTAACCTGCAACCATATTCGTCTGTACTTCCAGTGGCGCCGCAGAGAGAAATCTCCATTAAAGATGAAAGGCAGGCAAAACTACATCATCATCCTTTGTCCTTTTAGCAGAAGAGGTGTAAACGCATTGAACAATGAATCAATTGTCAAGGCTTTTTTTTGGCATTTATTCTCTGTCTTTGTCTCCCATTAAATGAGGAATCTGTCATTACCGATCATAGCCCAGATTATCCTGATTTTTGCAGGTGTCCGTTTATTGCTCATCAGGTAGCTCACTTCTCTTTAATACCTTTTGAACAATATAATGGCATAAAATGATTATGTAGGACCATTTTTCCCCCAAAATCTGTATAGATAACATATAACTCAACAAGACTGTATCGAGCTTTGAACATTCGGCTCCAGATTGACTGACTGGCACTCTGGATAAAGATAAAACCCCATCTTGGCTGCACAATGTTGCAGACTGTAAATTTTTGATCAATTCACATCCAGATTGTGTAAAGGGGACACGTCATAAACAATTCACATACCTTGGAAAGCTGAGAGAGCTCGATGTTTAATAAAATACATTTCTTTACATCTGGGCCCATGTAAAAAGCACTTCTAGGTGTGCCAGCCTATAGAAAGATCAAAAACAATGTGAAAGTGACTTTACAACTGACCCTTACTTGCTCATTTGTTATAACACCTTCTGTAAAGTCCAAGATGTAGCTTCCTTTTTTTCCAGCGTTGCATTGTTTGACCTCGTGTTGAACTTTCTAGGTTTCCCACTCTTGGAAAATTTTAATAATTGAGTTGAATACTTTGCAGTGAATACATTTTCTCTTTGCAGAATGCTTGAATGTGGAAACTTTCTTAGAAACATCCCACAGCGGCGGGCAGCTACTAATTATTACCTCTCTCAGATCTTTGCTGGTATCTTGCTCTTTGATATTGTTTATACATCGCTATCTGTTCCTGATCAGAAAACTTTTGTTTTACTGTTGACACCTTTTCACAGTTCTTGATGGTCAATGAAATACGTGCATCTTTATCAGCATATTTAATGTGGAACCCATGAGGGTTGGGTTATATTTCCCATGCAGGTTTTGTATTTTGACTTAGTGAGAGCTGATTTCTGTTATGTCCTGATTAATAAAACCTTCGAAGTAGAAGAAAGGATGCTCCGTCTTTCTTCATGGCTGTATTTCTGCCATGGTTCTGCAAACTTGAGGCACTCCTTTGAGCTAATGATCTGTGCGCTGTCAATCATTTCTACACCTCAACGCTTTTCAGAATTCATACTGAATGCAATTTCTTTTTTAATCATACAGACATGTCTACATTTGTTGCACAAAAACTTTGCAAATCCCACCTAATAATCAGGGATGTTCTTGTCATCACGGTTTTAAAATGAATAAAATTGATTCAAAGGATCTGTGTGCTGACACTGATATAGTGTCATACATCTCATCTCTTGTTTTGTCTTTTTTTTCCCCCCTTTTGCCTTTGTTTAGGAGAGGAAACTAAGTGGCTTCCCATATCTTGAGATCTATCACTCAGATGTCATCAACTACATGGTTCCACTGTCTCATCAGACGGACTTCTTTGTGCCAGAAATGACAGAGGAGCCAAAAGCAGAAGTGAAAGACGAGGACTCTGATGAGGACAGAGGAACTGACATTACAGGTAAGCCGTCAGATAGTGTCAGTTATTGTACAGGGAAAGGCTTATGGCCTCAAGCAAATGTTTTTCAGGAAAAAAAAGGCTTTTTGTGCCTGACTGTAAGAAGTTTTGAAAGTGATGGGAGGAAGGATGAAAGAGTGACTTAGCTCACTGTAAAAATCTTGTTTTTGCTGACCTCCAGTGGTTTAACTTTTTCACAGGTGTTTGTCAGAGCGTGTGACAACACCCAAACCCACCCGTCACTGAGACCCGGAATGACCTATTCTTTCAAACACCGAAACTGAAACAGATTTCTGCTTCCCTTAAGAAGCAAACAAAGACGAATGATGCGCCAACTTACGTTTTGTCTGGCACCACTTTGACTCAAGCTCAGCCCCTGATCACTGGGAGCAGGTGACATGAGTCTATAATTGTTCTGTCATTGCAGCTATGCGTCTCAACATGCAATGTCCTCTCTGGCACGCTCTCACGCTCGACTTGAGGGCTCACCTTACGGAAGTATTGATTTTTCTAATTCACAGATAACAAAAGAAAGAAAATATTTTGGGAGAAAGTGAAAGGAGGTGGACGGGAAGAGTCGCCATTAAACTGAAATAAAGTGACAACTAGCTACTGAGATGGGGTTAAAGTCCATTTCGGAGACAAATAAAACCGGTCTGACTGCTGTAAAGCCGTTGAATTTATGTTGAACTGAGGGCAAATCCTATCCACAGCTTTACAGGTCCAAAAGTATACTCCTTGAATCTTTTCATATTTTTCAACGTCACATCAACTAACCTCACTGTATTTTGTTGGGGTTTCAGTACACAGACCAAAACAAAGCAGCTGGGGTTATACTTTTTTTTTTCTTAGACATCTGAAAGGTGTGGAATGCATTTGTGTTCAGTCTCCTTTGCACTGATACTGCCCAATAATCTCACAATAAAAGGTGCATATGTGATTTTATCTCAGTCATTACAGCATTTCATGGGGATGTTTAAAGCAGCTTAGATAAATAGATAAGACTTTATTGTTTGAACATCTAACAGTACTCTGCTAAATTCATCATCTAAAAACGAAAAGAGTATAACACCACTGCAACGCTACCAAAACATGACCGACCGCATTAGCTGACAGCTCAAGCCAGGAGAAGCAGCCAAAAATCCTATGGTTACTTTGGCCAAGATCCAAAGCCTTGGTCGGCAGAATCTGTCGACATAACAGCTGTTAGTCGTGCAGTCTAAACATCTGGTTGATACAGAAGCATGACAAGAAGAAAGCCTCTGTTGAAAAAAAAATGCGTCTGAATCGAATTGAACTGAAGACTTCAAGGCATCAGTGGTGCACATTAAACACTTGAAACCCACTCAAAACATAACAACCAACAGACTAACAACACAATAAAGGCATAGCTAAAATCCAACTATAGGAAAACATCCACGTGCATCAAGCACTTGCTTCCAATGAGGCGGCAATCGTACAACCTCTTTGGCTGAAGGCAGGGCCGTCGCAGGTATGGTGCATTACCTTAATCCCACTCTAGATAGATTAATAGATAGAACATGGAGGGATTGGATATCAAGCTTTGAGGAAGTTTATTGAAATTGTTCTAAGTTGATAAAAAAACACTTTTTGCCTGCTTTTAACAATTAACACTTTTTAAAGCTTATTAGAAGCACGTTATTAAACTTTTGCGCAAAGGAGAATATTGTTTAAGGGCTTCTGAACATTGTGTGTCTGGCAGGTATTATTGGCTGTGAGTAAAAATTAGTCCATAGCTTGGCAAGAGGCTTTTTCAGCTGTGTTTTTCTCGTGTGGCTCGCTTCTACAGTGTTGCTTTACATTGCGCTCTTCTCCACGTGAAACCTAAAAATAACTTTGGCCTCACCCATTTAGAAACCGTCCCCCAGTCTTTGTAGCAGCATTTTCTTTCCTTTGACGTAGTTCTGTGTATGCATCAAAATCATTTTTTAGGTTTATTTTACGAGCGTCCTGGCGCGTAGCTGCTTATGAGTTGAGACGCTGCTATTGATTGACAGCTGACCCAGCTCTCATTGACGATAACCGCAGCTCTGACTTCTTTATTTCAGAAAAGCGCATGTCCAGTAAGTTTTTCACTTTTCCGAATCTGACCCAGTCAAATGCGGGACATTGTTTCAGTTTGTGGGACGGGACTATGAAAAATGCGACACAGTCCAGCACAAATCGGGGCATCTGGTCACTCTAACCTCATCATGAAATATTTGTCGAAGTCCAGCTACATTTTTTTCCCTCACCTCAGACCTCATCGAGCTCCTGTGTGTCCACGCTCCAGTGCTTCTGTTGTTGGGTCCCGCCTGGCTCTGCTGCCGTGTCGGCAAAGGAAGTTGGTTTCATTACATTAGCATATTTACCGCAGTGCATATTCAGACGTGCTATGGATATCTGCTCAGCCGCCGCACCTATGGAAGTGTTGATAAATGTATCCAGCGTTCCCCGTAGTGACCTATTGAATTGCCCCTTTTTTCTTTTTTTTCGCTTTTCCTCAGAACTAGATTCGTGCTTCTAAAATCAGTCAAGTTCTCTTGCAGCTGACATGTTGTCTCCCCTCTCTTCCTTCCTCAGGGAGGCGTAATGACAGCAGTCATTGATATATCAATGATAGCAACAATAAAACCCCCGCTAAATTAGTCAGGTTTTCGTTTACTTTTTTTTTTATGTCTCCTTGACAGAAACAGACATAATCATTTATAACAAATGCATTTATTTAAAAAAAAAAATGAAGATAAAAAATTACAGGTGCAAAGCCCTGTGTGGTTGCACAGTTCGCACAGCCCAAGAGACGGCCCCGGCTGAAGGTAACATTAAGAAAGATGCAGAGAAAGTGACAAGTTGTAGAAAGAGGAGTTAACAGTTCTTTTGGCCCAAGGGTAGAAGCTGTTTTCCAGTCTTTTTCTTTAGCTCCTCAATCTTCTGAACTGTTTCCCTGAGGGCAGTAAGGAGAACAAACGGTGTGTGGAGTAGGAGGAATCCTGAATAATTTTGTTGGTTTTTCGAATAAATAGGCAATGGGAGAGAAGTTACTGGGTGGCCAGGGAGCAACCGATGATCGTTTCTGCTGTAGTCTCTCCCCGCTGTAGGGCTTCCTGGTCAGCTGCTGTGGACGGGGTAAACTAAGCTGTTAAGCAGTACGACAGCGCATTTTCAATAGTTGGAGAGGCAGGAAGCAACCGCAGCTTCCCCTTCAACTCCGCTTTCCTCAGCAGTCTCAGACAGTGGTGTCTTCCATCCAGGTCAGGTTGTTGGTGATATGGATCTCCAGCAGGCATGGAGGGTTACATTTAAAGCTATGTAGGAGACACAGCGGACCTGTGGAAGAAGATGATTGCACATCATCCACAACCCCACAGTGAAACATGGTGATGGACAGCCTTTTCTTCACCTGGGACAGGAGATACTGGTCAGAGGAGATGGGGAGATGGATGGAGGTACATACAGAAGAAAATTATAATTTAAAAAAATACGTTGGAGGCTGCAAAAGACTTGAGACTTGATGGGAGGTTCAACTTCTAGCAGGACAAAGACCCCTAACATACTAATAGAGCTACAATGTGGTACCGCGCACGTGACGTCACCGTCTCAAGAGCAACGCCCCTTTTGCCGCTTAGGTAGGGCATACAGGAGAGAAAGCACGGATAACCCAGCTATTACAAGCGCAACAGAACCAGCGATCTGACCGACTTTACAGCCGTTAAACTTTCCCAAGACGATGTCCCAGGCACACGGATTACTGGCCGAACTGTCGAAGAACACACCAACCTTCAGCTCAAACGATGGCTTGAGGTTCGAGGGCTTAAAAAGACTGGAAAACTGGCCGAGTTGATGAACGGTAAGCTTTGTTTTTTTTTTCCTGCGCGGCGATCATGGCAGCGTCGGCCGTTTTTTTTTTGTTGTTGTTTGCAATCACCGTCCAGGAATGGGTATATGTTTAATGTTTGTCTCATTTGAAATGTTTTTGAGTAAGCCTGGTAGCAGGCTATCATGTTAGCGCCTGCTACCATGATAGCCTATATGCTGTCATGGTAGCAGGCGCTACTTTATTAACATGTCGGCCACCAAAATACTCTTACCTTGACTTGATGTCGCTGGAATTGGGTCAGGATGTTCTTCGGTTGTGCCCTTTCCTCCGACATAATGCTTGCTACATATGTACTTGAATTTGGTAACTTTTTCCGGGTTGAACTGTTGTGTAGGCCGACCGCCCCAGTCCCAGCGCACACATTTCTCCTTGGCAGTCTTGAAGAAAACATCCTTCATATGCGGCCGATCAGCGTACCTCTAGTCGCTGTTGCCCGTTCCATAGCAACAATGTTTAAAAACCATGGTCTTAGATTTGGAAAAAGCAGTCGTTTACCGAGTAAAACCTAGGCTAACGCACGTCTCTTTTAAAGCAAAGCAGCGGCGGGGTTCAGGAGTTTGCCCCACTGCGTACCACGTGATGTGACGTCATTGTGACGTTGTGTTTCTAAAAATAGCTCGCGCGCGGTACCGCATTGGATGATTTAGGTCTCAGCAAATCCATGTGTTAGAATGCAAAGCAAAGTCCAGGACCTAAATCCAGTTTAGAATTAGTGAATCAAGACTTGAAAATTAACCCGTTATTCATTGCAGATACTTTTACCCATTACACAGGATTGGGAAAGCCCATAGCATATTTCGATACAACTTCATCCGAGTTGTTTAATTCACAATGTAAACAGAAGAGAGACTAACATTATATTCATGAGATAATGTTTTAAGAATAGTTTGTTTGAATTTGAAATAAATTACCTTTTTAAACTGATTCTTAATTCTTCTTTAAAATTGATTCTTAATGTTGCGTTGCTTAGCACACAGTGAATGATTTGAATAGCTATGAAAGTTAAAACTACCAAGATACGTTTATAGACTCTCACAAGATGGCAAATGAAGGGATTTGGGTTCAGCTAACAAAGATGTTAGCTTTACCCTGGGTAATGGAGGTGCAATTTAGCATGCTTTCATTTTTTTATAGTTTTATGAAACAAGTTGAAGAGAAAGGACAGAAAAAACACAGCAAGCTCCCGTTACTAGACCGTCAGCGTTTAAATGCTAAATAACGTTTGTTGCAACTTAAAAGGCACAACCCAAAGTAAGCCTTGTAGCAACAAGACTCAGTGGCCTGGTATCAGTCTAGTACTGACACAGTGTAAAACACAATAAAATAAACAATGCTGAAATAGTTTTATATAGTTTTTTGTTGTTGTTTTTTTTAGCACACCTGCACTGAAAACTTGTTTCGGTATTGCTTTTTTTCTTCAGCAAGTGAAACATTGATGGGAAAAAATTTGAAAATGGTTCAGCATATAATTTTCTTTTTGGATATTTAATCATCTAAGGAAGTGAAAACACATTTGTAATGATGTTCAATCATTTCATAAAACATACCCACACAATCAACTGCACTCTCTCATATCGACATGTGCTTATTTCTTAGACTGTTGTTTACTTTATGTGCTGTTTTCTGGCAAGTCTTTAAAACGCATTGATGCCTCTGAATATTATGAGTCAAAACTTATTCACGGATATTCCGTTAAATTCAAGAGATGGGTTCTGCAACTCTAAGGCAAATAAAACAACAACAACAAACAAATAAAAAATAAACATGAGAAAATGTGTTTTATATTTCAAAGAGAACATTCCATTCAAATTCACAGATTTAACATTTGTTGTCAGTATTCTTTGTTAAGCAAACATATGTGTAAAACGTTTTTACACAAAGAAATCTAGGACAATATATGCTATTACTGAAAGACACTATTTTGCACAAAGCTGCTGTTATGCTGCTGAGCTGATGCATGTTAATACTATCTTGGAGGCAGTGGTTGCTTGTAGCCTGGGGGCTTGAATCTCTGAGCCAAAAGCATCTTTGCATTTCATCTGCTCAATGCTGGTTGCAAAGTTATGCCCAAAACCTGTTTTAAATGTTGGCTTAAAACGCAGTACGTCTTTTTAAACATCGCTCAACTTTCTTAATCAGTTTACATCTCTGCACATTTTATGGACAACGCACAGCAGCGGCTAATCCTCTAGCTCTGATTGCAAAAGATGTACACAAGCACAGCGTAAAAACACAGATACGTGGTTGCATTCCTAAGCAGTCCTCTCGGGGGGTGGGATGACCCTGGCTGAAGTGTTTGCAAAGCCAAGTGGAAAGAGTTTTCATCCTAAGAGGAGGGCAGAGACGACCTGTCGGAGACACCTGAAAGGATTGAAAATAAAACGCAAATAATGCAAATGAGCAATGCTGTCATTAAAAACCAGAGATCTCACTAGTGGATCTAAATGGGCCATTTGGTAAATTTTTCAGCTGACATGCCACATGGCGCACTGATTGCTTCACTGGGAGACAGGTGTTGCTCACCATTAATTTGTGCAAAACTAATATCCAGAAAGGACTATATTTGTTGGCTATTATATTTGATATGTTTAGAGTTCACAGTTGGCATGGCAGCATTACCAAGTCTGTTGGATGGAGTGGTATTACAGGCTGTGCAGATTGTTTTTGTTGATCGAACAAATCAGGGTTTTCAGCAATAATCCCAGACCAGTGAGAGTGCTACCCTGTGTGCGGCCCGCGGCAGCTTCCCCTGTGTGTTTCTGCCCTCAGCTGCGGATCTAGAGACAGCCCGGCACTGTGTGTGTGGGAAAGACCTGAGGAAAGCAAAGAGCGCAGCTTAGCGCAACAGCTTAATATCGATGCCTGTCAAAACGAGGCGCTAACTTTATGAAGCAGGAGAGCAGCTGTTTCTGTAAAGTTTTTTTTTCGCTGAAGAAGAACTGGAAACCACACTGAAAGATGTTCCAAGCCGCATTGCACTCAGTCTAGAGTTTGCCTCCCAGGGAATTTTATTGAAGAAGTTTTGCTGTGCAGAGAAACAAAACATCGTATAAATGAAGACTGAAACAGGGAAGAATATTACAGCTTGAGTATGCCATAAATAGAAATAGCCAGGGATTTGGGTTTGAAATTAGTAACACGAGTAATGGAATAACGTAAAATGAGAGACAGCAGTTTTTAAGGTTTTTTGTGCCATCTAGAATTGAGAAAATATGTTTTATTGTAAGATAGTTTCAGTGAATTTTGGCTTAAAATGGGAGAATTTGAATTTATCAATAATTAGTTTGAATTCAGTCTATTTATTTAGTGTCAATTCACAACACGTCATTTCAAGGCACTTTAGAAAATCAGTTTTATTAAATCATACAGACCGATTTTAACAATGTAAGCCCAGCAGATTACAGTGTTCACTAATCCTGGATGAGCATGTACTGTCCGTGGACAGTGGCTTGAATTGTGTTGTTGACTTTGCAGCAATCCCTCATACCAAGCATGCATGTAGCGACAGTGGAGAGGAAAACTTCCCTGTAACAGGAAGAAACCTTCAGCAGAACCAGGCTCAGTGTGACCAGTCATCTGCCATGACCACCTGGGGGTTTGAGAAGACAGAGACACAAAAAAGCACAGAGACCCTGAACCAGGAGTACTTTCTATAAGAGTAATAGCAGTTATATTTCCAAAGGGGGCTTTATCTAAGAAAGAAACACAGCTAATTGGCTCTGAGCCAGTTTCCTGGTCTAGAGGAGGAAAAAGAGCACATGCAGTTAGTTGTAGTAAATGCTTCGCCAGCACCTATGTCTGTGAGAGAAACGTGGCTAGATAAACAATTTTATTGGGATAGTTAACAGATCAATCCTCAAATTGAGAACTTAGTTTTGTTTCTTAATCCATGTATTTAAACTACACATTTTTCCAGCAGAGTTTAAAATTTGGGTAAATGTAAAACAAAATTTTATAATTGGTTCGAAATGGGTTTCACATTCAAGGGCGGCCAAAATGAATAAACCATTATTTTTCTGTACTTAAAAAAAAAAAAATCTCTTTCACTTAAAGGAATATTCTTTTATTAAATAATTTTGCCCAATACCTTTCAAAGATATATTTTTTTCGCAAAAATACTGTTATGACAAATATCCAAACTCTCATACGTCAGTGTGGCAGGAAAGCCATGGGATGCCAGGTTAATAGTTGTTTTTTTTCCCTACTTTGTCTCTGATAAATATGAGATTTTGCTGCTTTTTCGTTTTCACAATTTCACATTCACTTGCTCAGTCATACAGTCCTCTGTATATATCTAATAGAAAGTAATGTTATGGTGTAGAGAGCAACAGCTGCTTTTACATTGCTGGGCCCAAACTAAGTAGCACTACTTGTGCTCAGCTTTGCAGCTAATAGTCTTTTTTATTACCTCTTTATCACAGGACAGACTGTTTATCTCCCTTTGTATAAAGGTTCCCACCCAAGTCCTGATTAAAGCCAAGCGGTTGCAAATCAACCGAAATAAACGCTTTTAAGCTGTTTAACCTTATTCTCCAGCACTGTGGTCTTCTTACTCCAGACTCCCAGGTGTATCCTGTGTTTCACCTTGAGACCACCTCAAACCAGAGGTAACCTTCTCTGGTCCAGTGATATTTGTCACTCTAGTGGTTTGCAATATAGAGAGCCTTTCTGGATTCCTGGATGGGGCCATGGAGGATGTTTCAGCCCTGGCTTTCATCCCTTTGGCTGTCTTTGTTTTGGTGGTGGAACAATGTGTTTCACGATGAGTTTTTTTTTTTTTTCCTAACCCATCAGCTCTGATATTCTACTGCATAAAAATACACACAGTAGGCAACCAAAAGAGACACTTTAGGAAAATGATAGAGCAGCTGTGTCTCTGGGGAGAGCCAAAATAAGTCCTACAGATGCTGTTAGTACGTCCAATCTTTTCATAAAAGCAAGAAATGTATACGTTTTAGTGCTGGGCAGTATTCAAGCAGTTATGATACAACAGAAAAATCTCAGGTTATTCTGGATGAAATAGTAGATAAAACTTGGCCTTCCCAGCACACAATAAAGGGAAAATGGAGTTATGTGGTGTGATATGGGGCTTTTGTATGTTTGGTGGAGCTTAAAGAATAATATATTTCATCATGATGTTTTTTTAAGTTTAAGGAACCTTCTGTGGCTGTATTTATAAGAAATGGATATTGAAACATTCATTTTTCACCCATTAAGCATTTTGCCTCTCAGTTAGCTTTATGAATGTTTAAAGTTTGCATGATTTCACACATTAAAACATACCCCTATGTGTGCAATTTATTCATAAATTGACCACAATAGTACAAAACAGGAGCATTTCAATAAATTAAAATGTTCCTAAACAGAGCATTCAGACTGCAGGTCTGCTGGTGGTTCCTAGAGTCTCTAAAAGTAGAATGGGAGGCAGATCCTTTAGCTATCAGGCTCCTCTCCTGTAGAACCAACTCCCACTTTAGTCTGTGAGGAAGACACCCCGTCTACTTTTAAGACTAATCTTAAAACGTTCCTTTTTGACAAAGCTTATAGTTAGAGTGGCTCATGTTACCCTGAGCTACCTTTATAGTTGTGCTGCTATAGGCTTTGGCTACTGGAGGACATCAGGGCCTATTTTTCTCACACTACTGAGTGAAGGATTCCTGGATCAATGTCTGCTTTTGTGTCTCTGCTCTGTCTTCTGTAACCCCCAGTCGGTCCAGGCAGATGACCGTTCACACTGAGCCTGGTTCTGCTGGAGGTTTTCCTCTCCACTGTTGCTTCATGCTTGCTCAGTATGAGGAATTGCTGCAAAGCCATCAACAATGTAGACGACTGTCCACTGTGGCTCTACTCTCTTTGAGGAGTGAATGCCGCTCGTCAAGACTTGATGCAAGGTGCTAGGTTTTCTTGGATAGGAAACTTTTTGACCAATCTGTCTGGATGATTTGATTAAATTTGCCTTGAGATGACTTGTTTTGAATTGGTGCTATATAAATAAAATTGAATTGAATTAAGAAAAAGTGAAGTTATTTCTGTAATTGAATTTATAATCTTAGATTCATATTGCATATAGAATAAATACAAAGAGTGATATATAATTGACAGAAGGAAGTGTTTCCTTCTGTCAATTTTGATGAATATATAGCTAATGAAAATCACACATTTAGGAAACTCTATTTGTACAAAAATTTTATTTTAAGACAATAATATGGCTTAAGTAATCGTGGGGTGGACTTTACGTTTTTTTTATTTAAGATGTTTTATTCGTTTAACCTTTATTTAAGCAGGCATAACTAATAAAGAATAAATTCATATTTGCAACTGCTGCCTGGTTGCAAATATGGGTGTTAATTCTGGGCCTCTTGAAAAAAAGGTTGTGACGCAGACAGTCTTGACACCTTGCTCAAGGGATTTAAGCCACAAACGGTCACCGCTTAAGAAGCTGGTTGTTCAGAATGCTGTACATGAGGATGGTAGTGGAAAGTTGAGTGTAAGGAAAAATCTGATAGAAGACGGCTCACAAGCTATAAGAAAGCACTGAGATGCAAAGCTCATTTCAGAGTGTGGAGCTGATTCCTAAAGTGTGGAGCTACCAAGCACCACCACACAGACATATGCAATACAGGGGCTAAAACTGTTGCATTCTTTGCGTTAAGCCACTCCTAAACCATTGACAACACAAGAGATGTCTCACATGGACTAAGGAGAACAAAGCACTGGACTGTTCAGTGGTCTAAAGTGTGCTTCTCAGACAAATATAGGTTTTGCATTTTATAAATTTTTTTGATAATCAAGGTCCCAGAATCTGAATGAAGATTGGAGAGGTACAAGTTGCTTAAAGGTCCAGAGTGAAGTTTCCACAGTCAGTGATGGTTTGGGGATCAACGTTGTTTGCTGGTGTCCCTCCATTGCCTTTTATCAGGTCCAAAGTTAGCACAGTTATCAGCCAGGACATTTTAGAGCACTTCAACGGCTGATTTCATTTTCCAGCTGGACTTGGCTCCTGCTCACTTTGACAAAAATATCAATACCTGGTTTAATTAGCTTGGTACCATGGTGCTTAGTCGGTAAGTAAACTTGTCTTTTTTTGGGGCTTTTGAATTAAGGTATAAATCCCGTTAAGGATGCGAGGTCAGAGATTGACGCTCTTTTGTAGGAAGCCGAAAACGTGTGTGCAGGTTTAATGTTAGTGCGTTTTAAGCCCCAGACACAACTGAGCGTTCTTAATGGGAGGCAGATCAATCAATGGAGCTAAGCTCAGCCTGACAAGCCAGCTGTGGAAATCCCACTTCGCCACCTGGGACAGCCTTCTGTTATCCAGTGTCCACGTTATAGACTGCCTCTGAATGCTGATTCATCCAGAAAAAAGCACTTACAACCAAACCCAAGAAAATACTATTTTATGATAAATAATGCTGTTATGCTGGTGGAAGGTGGTTCATTTAGAGCCAGTAATAAACAGAACCGTGGGATTTATTTGATAAGTTTTGTTCCATGTTTTGGCATTAACATTATGTGCTAAAGAATATTGACTTTCAGGAAAAAACACCAGTAATGAGACTGAAGAAAGTTTGTAGAAAACGTTTATTAAATATTTGAATTGGGGCCATACAGATTCAATGTCTGTTTGTAAATTGTAGTAATTAGTATAAATAGCCCTAGCACATATCTGCATGCGGTCAATCAGTTCAGCACTGCCCAGCAGCTGCGGGGAATTGATGCGATCATGTCAAAATCATGACCGCATCAGCTCTAAAAGCAAACATACATTTTTGCCGAATGCAGATTTCCATGCAAGTCCAGATTGGATTTAATTTCCTGTCTAGCATCCATGCTGCTGACGTTTCATCAAATTCTGAAAGAGCTTTGATCCGAAGATCATCTGTGGCAGTTTTGGTTAAGGCAATGAAAGAGTGTGGCTCAGAAAATGTTTACCAGTGTAAGGAATAAAATTTTATTAACGCAACAGCATTTTCTTGACACAAAGGTTCAATTTTGAGGTTCTTGTGTTATTGTTTCAGTGCTTCAGGACTTTAGGACTATGATGTGTTTGAGTGCCTGAATTCAGATATAACAAATTATTGTCACACTCAGCTTGCAGAATATGTACTTTGGCTTTGGGCGGAGGACACCATAGACTCCAGATTTGTTTCTTTAAAATATGATTACTACTTCTCACACTTTGCCTGACATGGTGGGATTGTTTAGTAATTGGATGTTGAATTTAAGTGGTTTCTTGCTGCATCTTCTGTAGGTATAAATAAAGGTAAATGGAACTGGAAGAAAAAATAAGTGATGCCAGAAAGGATAGAAACTCTGCAGATAATGAGTTTGTGACATATTACACAGACTGTGACAGTTTACATAAAAACTTTTTCAATATTTTTTGCGCTTTTTTTTTTGTTCTCGCTGTATGCTTGTATTTATGTTACGACAAACTTTTAGGACAAAAACATATAATTAATTCCCTTTATTTAAACAAAAAAGCTACTATTATTCTGACTGCTGCTAAAAGAATATATCATATTGTTAAGTAATAATATATATATTTTTAAATGCATTGTGTATTTTGACTTCTGATACACATTCTTAAGTAAAGGTAAAGAATTAACACCCATTTAATTTTGTTCAAATTTGCTATGGCTTATAATGCAGAATACTACAGTCGTTTTGTTGTTCTGACCTTTATACAGCAAAGCGCACATTAGCTAATTTTGATTAATTCATCTCTCTGTTTGGGTAAAGCTCCCTTTCTGCTGCTCAGCAGACATGTTATTTGTAGTTTTAGAACAGCTTTACCTAAATGAGAGCGATGGTCAACACTAGTTTTAGTTTCAAAGCCATGTCTGTTTTTTCTACAGAAAATATTTCACCTTATTGGAGAAGCAAAAGGTGCGACGCAGCAAAAGCTGGCCGATACTACACAGCAGCAGGTGTGGGAGGGGTGGTGCTCTGTTAGTCCGTGCTCCACACAGCCTCAGAAACTCCAGACACTCGAACGCCCTCGCCAGCATCTCATTAAAAGGGTTTTAAACCTCAGTAATGGTATGATGCAAAAAAATATTTGCGGTTTTAAAGGCATAACCTTTTAAAACCTGCATTACTTTGCTGACAGTAACCAGACCATGTTTTTTTTATAATTAGTTTGCAGCCGTGCTGCCAGGCAGAGCTCACAGGACACATTAACAGATTCAAACAAACAGGGTTTTACCTAGAAATCCCTCAACCAGGAATCCCTAAACGCTCCTTCCTCTAGGCCGGTGTTCATAAACAAGATGATCCATCTAATTTAGCAGTTCCTAATTTCTGTTTATGCTTCTCATGTTGGACTTGTCTCCCCATCCACTCAGACTCGGATTCTCCGCAAGCTCTCACCGTGTCTCAGCTGTTTCTGGGCCTAATTACCTCCTTTAAGAAATGCCTCTCCTCTGTTTCAGTTTGAAGAACAAGACCTTGATTCGCTGCTAATAATCCCACTGGGCCCAATTTAGCAACTAATTTGGGCAAATGTTATCCAAAAGACTTCCGCTGACTGCTACCACGGCACATATCTTAAGGCCTGCATGCTGCCGTTGAAAGTGTTGTAGTTGTCCAGTAAGACGAGGCTTTTCCTCTGAGGAGCTGTCCAAAAGAAATTAGCCTAAAAAGGGCAATTAAAACCCATAAAATGTCCTTACTTTTAAAAAATTGCGTGTATTATTATAAAACGAGTTTCAATGGAACCATTGATGCAAATAGGATTGAAATCACAATTAAACCAGTACCACCAACTAGAGTCACGTTCCCACTACGCCTTTCCTTCTGCGCTCAGGAGCCCTCCAGCAGGCTTTGTTTGAACTTGCAACCCAATCAGCCGATATTATGAATATTTGAAGTTCACATGCACACATGCAGGCGGGATCACATCTGCCCGACGTGATAATTAAATTGGTGGAGATTCAAACAAATGGAAAAGAAATGGCCGAACCCAGGGAGCATCTCGGTGACTCCGAGTTTATTGCGTTTCTGTCCCTGATGACGCGTTTCAGTGTCAGCCAATCCCGTCGTGCGGCAGACGCTTATCGGGAGTGTAGAATCACAGGGTAAAGGATGAGCGTGGTGTGCGGTGGGAGAGCAAAGGCGAGTCAGGATTTATCTGTCAAACGCATCTAATGACAAGTCACTTGACTGCAGAAACACAGCAGGCATGTTCGAGAGCACGGTTTGTTAAAACTGATATATCTCAACTGTGACTGCAAAGACAAAATATTAAAATCATATTTGAATCACAGCTTGGTCGGGTATCTATCAACATGACGGAAACTTCACTTTTTCCCGTTTTTTTCCCCATCCTCCTCTCTCTCTACTGAAAGAGACCGTTGGAGGTGTGATCACTCAGGGATATTTGTTGTGTAGGTGGCCGGCATGATGTGCTCCTTACATTTCCCAGAGCTGACACCTACTCTACTTCCATTTGCAATAATAGAAAGGCCTCCTGTTCTTCATTCGTCAGTTTAACTCTGTTCATCTCGCTCCAGGATTCGTGGCACACAATTTATTTATAATTTCCTGTTAATCCTCCATTCTATCAACTCCTTCGCAGTTTTCCAGCTGTGCGCATTTCAGCGATAACAATCCCTCAGATGAAAAAGGACCTTTTAGTTGAGGATAATGAATGATGATAGGCTCACAGTGAAAGACGGATCAAAGGCCAGGAAAGTTTAGGGAAGCATTAGCAAACCGATCATGTCTGTGAGGAAATCTCCGTCTATTAAGCAAATGGATGCTCTCTATGATTACAGATAAGCAACGCGCAGCAGACAAGCATAGCTTGCAGTCAGCTGCACGGAATGAAATATGCAATAGGGTTGAAGAAGTGTAAAACACACGTTAATGAGTCATCTGGGACTTTTTGTCCTTTAATACGCTCTTCTGTTTTCTCTGAGCTCCACTTGTTGGTTACTTTTCTCTGTGCTACAGTGTCTTGCAACAAAAGCAAAACAATACAATACCCCTTAAATGGTGTCACATTGCATGTGACAGCCACAAACTTCAGAAGGAAAGTGATATTTGACTTCTTCTTTTTTTCAAATCAAAACCTAAAAATTGTGTTTTCAGTCAATAGTTTGTCAAGCACCATCATGCTGCAGTTCCAGCTCCAGGTCTTTTGAGTTATGTCTCTGCCATGCCACTGATTCTCAGTGGGACTAAAGTCTGGACTTTGACTGGGCCTTTCCAGCTCATTATATGGTTTCCATCTCAGCTAGGCCTGGATGTTTGTGGTCGTTCTCCTGCTGGAAGGTGAACCTCCACCCCAGTTTGGTGTCTTTTGCTGCCTCTATCAGGTCTTTGTCTGCCATTGCCCTTTATTTAGCTCCCCCAATCTTCCC
Source organism: Fundulus heteroclitus (assembly GCF_011125445.2). Taxonomy (NCBI): domain Eukaryota; kingdom Metazoa; phylum Chordata; class Actinopteri; order Cyprinodontiformes; family Fundulidae; genus Fundulus; species Fundulus heteroclitus. The sequence continues at coordinate 23,380,588 of NC_046380.1, read as the reverse complement.
ATCAACTCTACATCTTTTCCTCGTCTCTGCTGAAGATAATATTTCCCACAGCATAATGCCATCATGGGTGATGTGCAGTGTTACTTTCTGCCACACAATTTGGTTTGTATTTCAGTCAGAATTTTCAATTTTGTTCTTTTTGTTAACCAAAGTACCTTCTTCCAAATATTAGCTGTATGTCCTACATGTCTTGTGCATGCCTTGCATCTCTGACTAGTTTACTCCTTGCCCGGTCTTTCAGTTGAAGTGGACGGCCACGTCTTTGTAGATTTGCAGTTTTGTTCTCTTTTCGTGTTTGAGTGATGGATGAGATGTTCAGACTTGTCCACAGCTTTGTTCCTTACTTGTTTTCCATGTTTCTTGCTCTTTCAGGGTTTCTCCCACTGTACAATAAGCCTCGCCTGGCAGGCCGCCAGGCTTTACTCGCCCCCCTGCCAGGCTAAGCGTCGTTTCTTTATTTCAAATGCCTCGATGGCTGAGAGCAACATAATAGAGTCTAGGAGAAAACCTCCCACTCTAAATAAGCTAATGCGCTAGCTAATGCGCTAGCTAATGCGCTAGTTAATGCGCTAGCTAATGCGGCGCTGCACCCCTCCTTTGAGCCGCATGATGCAACGCTTCTCGCGCTTCCTCTTTGAAGACTATTGGTTGAACTGTTTTTTTAAGGGGTATTAGTGTAATGGGTACTAAATGCAAATGCACTCCACACTTTTCAGATTTATGTTTGAAGATATTTTGAAAACCTTGTTTTCTTGTCCTTCTAATTTGCAGGTATGCGCTATGCTATGCTAATCTGTCATAAAATATCACATATAATCTCAACACAGTACCTTTTAAGCTTGTGTCTGTTATGAGACAAAATGTATTCAAGGACAATGAATGCTTTTGAAAAGGTTTCCTAGCACCAATAGTATCTGTTTTTATCCTTAATTTAAAAAAAAGAGGCTGTTAAATGCATTTAATAGCTACACAGATTAACCTTTCTAAGCATGTTTTTGGTCAGATATAAATCATCTGGTCCAAAAATCATGGCAATCAGACTCCCACTCCCTCATATAACATGTTATCTTGTTATATCATTTTATCTTTGGCCAAAGGTCCATACTTATTCTATCCTAGCATCTGCTTGATAAATTGGCACAAATTTCCTGTTTCAACCTGACGTTACCTTACCTTGCCTCTTCTCATTTTAGTTCCTATCAGATATGCAAATGACTTTCTAACACAGTCCCCGTTTTTGTTCCTCTCAATTTTTAAATCGCTGCAGGCGCAGATTCCCACAGCGATGTCAGCTCAGTAAGCGGCGGCGTGCCATGGGACAGTAGGGAGACATCCCTGGCAGCGTCCACGGCTGCCTCCCTGGCCTCCTCTCTGCCCCTGAGGGACATAATGGACTCAAACGAAGACAGTAAGCACATGGAGCACAGCGACAGAGGTTCAAACGACTCTGTGGGCAGCGGCTCGTCCTTCGAAGAACTTGACATGGACCAGGAGGAGCTGGAGGGAGGGCAAGAGACGGAAGACGGGAAGGAGAAAGAAACCCCTGAAGAAGAAGAAGGAGCTGGAGAAGATGTCGGACTGGTTGCTAAGCAGAGGCTCCTGGGAGACGGAGAGGAGTAGGAAGGATGCTGAAGATATAAGGGACGTAGCCATGTGACTGGCAAGCTAGAGTGTTTCTCAGCCGTGCTGTTGTTGGTTATCTGTCAAATAAAGTGATTGGTTGGCCTAAAGCTGTCCATGCCCTGAACAAGACCACGTTTTTCTGCACCTTCTAACGAAGCCTGTATTTTTTCTTTAACGTAATCACAGATTTCACAAGTTAGCCCTGATTATGTGTTTGAATGCTGACTGGACAGAGCATCCGTGGGTTGACCAGCTCATGATGCGCCATTCTGATTTCAGTGAAGGTCAAACAGTATATTTTTGTGACTCCTGGTTTCAGATCCAGGTTTGTACAGATATTTCTGTCACTTTTTTTCCCTAAACATTGAACCTAAGAGAACTGAAATAAACGACGATTGGTTTAAAAAGTACATGAACTACTGCTGCTGCTGCTGTAGACCCAGATTTTTCTTTTATTTCAACAAAATAAGTTTTCAAATCTGAGGCAATAAAAAAAAGCTTATTAAAATCTCCACCAGGAATAAGACTTGAAATTCAACCCTGTAAGCGTTTTCCTTTAAGAGTGTACAGGATATTTTATCATCACTCTGTACTCAGATAATTGCTTTTTAATGCGAGTTGGCTTTCTATACTTGGATTATTAACCCACTCTTCACCCAGTTTATTTTGTTCCTTATGTAGCCAGAATTCGCCTGCTTCATCAGAACCTAGCTGTAACCTCTTTGTAAGTTGATATTGTACTGGAAATGTAGAGACGTATTGCCATGTTTGTGTCCCTCTGTGTTGAATAAAAATTTCAACTGGAAAGTTTGACCACCAGTTGTCATTAATTTGTGTCTCTCGCATGCCAACAAAATGAGATGCCAGCATTTTTTTCTCTTCTCAGCTGCCCGTTTGAACGCTCTCGATTTCAAGCTCTCCGACACGCAGCTTCTTCCCAGAGTGGGGTTTGATTTCCACTGCAACAGGCGCATAATTTCGTCTCCGGTCTGAGGAAGTTCTTATTTATCTGCTTCCCAACAGTTACGGGAGATGTAACAGAGTGTGGGTGGCAGAGTATTTTTTTTCTTTTTTTCACAGGACACCTATGAGAGCGAGCGAGCTGCTCATAAGTTATTAAGCTTGCTCTTGGAGGCTGACGGTTTTCAGGGTTTCGCTATGAAATGATTGCTGTTATTGCTGCTTTGTTTGGCCTCAGATAGGAAAACAGAAGCTGAACCACAACTGATGCTGATTCACTAGTGAAACTTACACAGAGAAATCTCAGCTGTTTTAAAATTATCTTTAGGGAGCAAATGCGTTTAATAAAGCTAATTTAAAGAACCTTAGAAAGCACAATGTAAAGTGACATATTCTAACAAGATGGAACTATATGACTTGGGTATCCCTTTCTTTCACAGTCAACTAATTACACTGTAGGTACCTAGTAATTACATAGTAAGTTGAGTTTATTACTCTGCAATAAAAGCAAATTTAGTGGGTAGTTAAAATCAAATTGCTGTTCGACCGTCTCTAAATGACCCACCATTTGCCAATAGATTGAGCAGTGCATTGCCACAAACTGTGTATCTTGTCTGTACTGCTAAAATAAGATATTTACATGCACTATAAAAAGACAACCTATTTTTTTCCTCATAGTCTGACATTAATATTGTATAAAGCTTTAACGTTTTACTGACATTTTCTGTTTGCTAAATATCTGTGTGAGAGTTTGTTTTTTTTTCCTTCAAGTTATGTTGTTGCCACATATTTTCATATTAGATGGTAGAAGTTTGGCCCGTTTGTGCTGACAGAACTGAGTAAGGTTTGTAGACCACCTTGCTCACACACCCACCTTTTCAGACAAAATTACTGTCTTTGGCTTTTATATTGATCTTGCGGCTGAGTAATGGCTCCTTCCTCCCTGAGTGGTATCACAGCCCATGTGGGTACAGCACTAGATTCCCTGTGGATAATGAGACTCTTATCAGCTCCAGCCAGCATCATCTTCACGAGGTCTCTTTTTTTTTTTTTTTTTTTTTTCCCCGGGTTCATCTCTGAGACACAGAACCTGTCTCCTCTCCAAACAGTACATGGACATTCCCATGCTGTTTGTGCTCTCGTACAAGTTTTTCAACAGGTGAGAATCGGGCATCAGGTATCTGCAAATATTACCTATCCTATCTATTTCTATCTATTTTATTTCTCGATGATTTCGTTCAAGAACGCAGTGTGTTTGAAAAGTCCCCCTAAATCACATCCACATTTGTACCTCTTGTTAACAAAGCTTGTGAATTAACTTACAAAAGCATGAGATAATCATCTGGGCTTTCCAAATTGTTGGAAGGCATAATCATCCTGGTGTATGTAATCTTCGATGTTTCAAGTCAAGTTTATAGGTAAAGCGCATTTCAGCAGCAAAGTGCTTTACATCATGAAGAAAGTAATTTAAAAATATATCTAAAACAAGTCTCTGTCCATTATTCTGGGATTTAGAAAATAGAAATGTTTGTAATTACTATTGTAAGTGAGCTAAAACAGTCTGATTTAATCAAGGAAGAAGAAGCTACTTCATATTCAGTGTATGCAAATATCTAGTAACAACTGTCAATAGATGAATAAGTAGATATATTTTAACATATCTTAGAAAATAGCTTAGCTTTTATTTAAGAAAAAAAATCTATTTTAAAGAACTTGTGGCACTTTTCATGTTTGTCTCGATCTGAGGTGGTTCTAGTGCCTCGTTTGTGCAGTTTAAGCTTTTTCAGATTTTGACATGGGGATAATCCAGTGCAGTCTGGAGTCCTTTATAAAATGAGCTGTTTAATTGAACTCTGCTTGAAGACTTTTTTTTTTTTTTTAACAATGTTGTTACACTGCAGCACAGCTAAGTGCCACAGGTATGCAGTAAAATAGCAATTTATAATTCCTTCAGGGCTTGTTTGTTTTTGTATAGACTGGTTTCTCTACTCCCGTAGAGAGCCTGTAGTCTGTTTCTCTCCACTGTCACCTCAGGAGGAGGGATTACCTAAAAAAAAGAAAGATAAAGTCAAGCACAATACGCTGGGCTTTGTAAAACAGATAAACTTTTACCAATTAGTATTAAATGATCAGCTGAATATAACTGCAATGTATTCTGATTAGTATTAAATGGGACTGTCTAAATATGAGTAGATAATTGCATTGGAACAGAGAGTTGAATGTGATTTATTTGTCTTGCAAAGTGCCTTGACTTGTCTTTGTGAGTTGGTGCTGTATAAATAAACAGAAATTAAGAAGAAGAAGCTAAGTGCTTCAAAAGTCATGCAATTGCTCCAAATCCATTTCCTGAGTTTAGTCTTATGGCACCCCTTCTGGCTGCTAATTAATTTAAAGTAGAGCTCCATTAGTTTTCTTGGTGATTAATAGCAACTGTGATAAAAGTTTATTATCAGCGAGTTGTAAAGATTGCGAGACCAGAAAACATGCTTGACTCATTTTCTGGGAGTTCTTGTGAATAATGTAGAATATCTCCCCGGGGGAAGACAACATCTACTTGTCTATGCATGGGAGTTGCGTTAAGTTGTTGCTACTTTCTGTAATTAAGTTAATGCAACTGATTATTATAATGATCTAACTTTTGCAGGCTCTCCTATGTCAGCAAAAAAAGGAGGTAATACTTATGATCAGATAGAAAGGAATAACCTCAGAAACTTTATGTCACTGCAGTTGTTTCTCTGATAACATCTGGTAACAGTTTGTCGCCTTAGTCTCTTTCTGAAGAGATGTGATGAGTCTGCAGGGACTGGTGCCTTAACTAGACGCCTGTTGCACTTCCAGCTTTGATCCTGGCACCCCCGGTCTCTGGCCAGCGACAAACCTGAGAAACAGCGTGCATGAGGGACAGAGTTAACACAGCAGGTCAGTCGCTGATTTAATTAATCGTGTATCCCATATGGGTGTCATGCAGCTTCATGGGAAAGCTGATTATTGCCCTCCCGTGGTGTTGATTATTAATGTGCAGTTAGTGCAAAGTTTTGTTTCACATTTTGCCACATTAGAAACACAAACTTCAATGTATTTGCTCAGACTTTTAATGTTATAGACCAACACACCAGTGGCTCACTATCGAGAATGGAAGGGAAAGACCCCAAGCCGAAGTTTACACCCTGGAACTCAAGATAACCAGAGCTCAGTGCAATGTCTTCAAAACTAATTTAATTATTAAAGTCCACCAGGGTGTAATTTATTCTGTCTAAACAGAGCTGTCCAGAGAAGGCCTCGGAGGTTTGTTGGAGAGGATTATTCAACAGACTGCATCACCTGTTTTAAGGAAGGTCAGGTTATAGAATAACACCCCAAGCTTCACAGGAAGGAGAATGACACTACTGCAAATCTACGAAGCTATAGGCTTCTACTGACAGGCTTGAGAAGCAGCCAATTCTGGCGGAGCTACAAAGATTTCTATCCATGTAAAGTCTCACTTGCAGTTTGCAACAAGCCATGCATGGGAACACATCAGACATATGGAAGAAGGTGCATCTAGTCAGACGACACCGCATTGAACATTTTGGCCTACATGCAATTTGCTTTGTGCGGCAGAAGACCGAGCCTCACCTGAACAACCCACTATCCCCATGTGGTGGTCACACCATGCAGCGCCGGGGAAAGTTTTGCTGAGTGTGAGCAGGGCGGCTGCTTAGAATTGACAGGAAGACAGAAGGATATTATTAATTAAAGAGAAATGGTGGAGAAACACCCGACTTGAGACTGGAGCTGAAGTTCACCTTCAAGGAGGACAACCATCCTACACTCAGCCAGAGCTATAATGGAGTGGTTTGGATCAAAACATATACATGTGTCAACATGGTACAAAGTTCAAACCTGGATCGAATCGAAAACGGATGTCCGTACACATTCTGCGTTCTGTTTTACAGAGCCGGAGTTGTTTTTGCAAAGGAAAATGGTCAATAGTTTCAGTTCTGGAAGTGAAAAGCTGAAACGGGCATAGCTCAGTAGGCCTCCTCTCCGTAACAGAAGCAAAATGGGGTTACATAGAGCACTGACACAGAGCGCCTGGATGAAAATGCACTACACACGTTTTAGATTTTTGTTTCCAGACAAATTAGAAAATGTGGGCTTCTCCAAACGATGCACAAATTCACAAATGATTTAACATTTGTAGTCGCAACCTCACCCAAAAAAAAAAAATCTCTAAACACAGTACAATGCAAATCCATGGGAAGAGAGCAAATGGTCGTTCAGCAGCACACACGTTTGCTGAATGGCAAACACTGTGTGTCTGGAGCTGCTAAAGACAGTGGAAAGGGGAAGGTGTTCCCTGCGGCATCATCATCTGGGAGAGACCTCACACTCTTCCGGTGCCGTGCCACAACTTGTCTTCTGGACAGCAAATATATTCACACAGTCGTTGATAATAGGTCTCTAGAGTCACTCTGGTAATCTGGTGCCCCCCTCTCCACCGCTTCTTCCACAAATAGGGGGCGATTCTGAAAGACGTGCATTTCCAGGCGCAGTCCAGGAGTTTTTCAAAGAGAAAAGCGCCTGGCAGAAGCCACATTACGCGCTGAACGACTAACTTGTAATCTGGGACCTCCAGCTAGGCAGGATATCTGTAGGGCCGCTTCTGCGTAAGGAAATCTGTGTCCCAAGTGTGAACCCCCTGTTAGATTTAGGGCACCCCAAAATTGTTCAACAACTCATGTTAAAAAAAGAAGAACAGGTGGTTACAGGAGATATTATGTGCTAGAAGGGTGAGACCCAACTTTTACCAGCGCTAAATTCAATACAATTAATCAGCGCTAAATCAAATAGCTACGATTTAGGAAAATATCCCACAGATCAGTTTTATAATTTATAATCTCTGTAGCACCGGGTGCAACAGTGTGAACGCCCTGTTTTGCAGGACTAAAACAGTGGGCGTCTGTTGCTCTGGCCCTCTTAGCGCGCTAAAGAAATGGGGATTTTGAAGCGCTCTGGGCAGGATCGCTACCTCCAGGAACCCAGCAGCGCGCGCTCCGTTCAAGTGTGAGTGAGAGGGGCGGCTGTCTTTCCGGCACCGCGGACAGCTCCTGGCGGGCGGCTCAGCTGTGCGCGTCCCAAACTTGAGGCAGCAGCCACACTCTCGCCTCCCTCCTGCAACTCGCTCACCCCACCGACTCCCCGTGTCGTCCACTTGTTTGGAGACTAACGAGACAGAGAGCGCTGCAGAGGACATGCATTCGGTGCGCACTGTGCTTCCTCTGCACAACAGCGCTGGAGACGGAGGAGCCCCGCACAGGTAAGGAGATGGTTTCTAAATACGCCAAACGGACCGGTTGGGATTGTTTTCTGAACTTCAGCTGACGGTTCGCTGAGGGCATGGCCACTCTTAATTGACGGGGTTCACCTGCTGCTGTTGTTGCCGCTGCTAGAAATTGCCACTTATATCCAAATAATATAACAATCTCAAAACAGGCGGCTGGATCATTTATTCGTGCATGCGGGAAGATGCAACATATATACACAGAGATGTAATTTCTGAAACTATTTCGCATCTCCCGCTTTTTCTTTATCTTCCTTGTTTTGTTTTCAGCGCTATAGATCTTTCCCTCCAGCCGCATCTAATGTCTGCACAACCTTCCAAATGTGCGTCGCTGCAGAAAAAACCCCAAAACAAAACAAAACAAGATAAAGGCAACGCGGACAGCTCCTAATGTCGCTCGTTTTGCATATCGCACGAATCAGTGTGGTCAAAAACACGCAGACACTTTCGGAAAGTCGAGCGGCGAATTAAGATGTCGTTTGAGTGGAAGACGATGGTAATTCGTAAATACAGGCAGTTCAGCCTTTTAATGACTGCGCGGCTGTTTTTTACTTCGAGTTACACCTTTCAATAAAGCTAATTAAAGTGCTATCGCTGAAGATAATCATCAGGGGCGTACACATTAGGATAAGAGCAGTGATGTACAGCGTGTACAGCTCTAACTGTGCACATATGCACTTTTATATAAATGGGAATATGCGGAGTTGCAGGCATTTTGGGGTTCTGCTCTTAATTGGTGTTGTGCAAAGCTATTAATATTGATACAATGTGGAGGATTCCTTCACTCCCAGTGGCATCGCTGCTGCGCGTTCAGCGCACGAAAAAGCGCACCGTGCGCACTGAATCAGCGCAGTTAACGTGCAGATTTTAATTTATACCAAACGATGGATGAGTTGTTTAACCAGAGACGTTCCCAGGGTCCTTGCATAACTGAACGACTGTAGGCGCGCCTCTTTAAAACTGAGAAAGTGGAGCGATGTGTAAGACCGGCGCTCACGTTTGAAGATGTTGATAGTTGTAAATTATTCAGCCCGTGGCTGGCTACAAAGACGAAGAGGCCGTCCTCTGCCATCCGCAGGATAAACCAGACATGGAGAGTGGCAGGAGGAGACAGGGAGTTGTCTAATCTGGGGCCCCCTAAACAGATCGATTTCATGTGCAGTTAGTTGCACCTTTTATCGCTGGCTTCATCATGAGAGGGTCCCCTCCTCCAATGCAACAAAGGAACGGGCATTTCTTGTTAAAGCACAGTGGGAGTACTTGGAAGCAGTGCAAGGCTATCCATCATCTTATACATTAAATTGTTTCCAGACGCGGTGCCACTTTTTATGGCATCCCTGCCAAAGATGTGTAAAAAATATTAAAATAAATGTATTTATTGCAAATATTTAGACAAAAAAATACAACCTATAATTATAGCTCTTTATGCAGTGGGGGGCATATAATCCAATGGTAGGATGTGATATTCGCTGGTGGCACAATTATCGTTGCCAGCAGGATGCAACTTAGTCTTCTCCTTCAGTTTACCAAGATTGTAGCATTCTGAAAGAGGGATTTTGACCTCCTGCACAATCTCATCCAGACTCCGGTGTCTTCTGTTCTGTGTGTCGTCTCCTAAGCTCACCCCACAGGTTTTCATTGGTTTTAGGTTTGTGGACTAAAGGGCCCATGAAGAAGCTTTATTTGTGTCTTGTGAACCATTTCTTTGTTGATGTAGAGACCTGTTTTGGAGAAGGGTCCTGCTGAATGTCCAAAAGACAACCTATTCCTGACTTCAGGGAGAAGTCACCAGATTTGTGTCTAAATCAAGGGTTTGGAAGAGAAAAAGGCACACAGCATCACATATCTTCAACCATACCTAACAGTGGGCTGGAGGTTCTTTTCAACATGTTTATGCCTTTTTACACCAGGCCTACATCACGCTCCTGTTAGCAAAAAGCTCAGCCTTAGTCTCATTTGACAAAAGCACTTTGTTCAAGTTTAAACACAAGCAAAAAGGTATTAAACTCACCTGTTGTAAAGGCTTTTCTTTCAGTTGTCATTCCTGAAAACTGGGCACATAGATAGCATCTAATGGTTGTTAAGGAGACTTGTTGATTCTCAGAAGCCAGTCTTTTCTGCAGTTCTCCAAAAGTGAGCATTGAAAACAGTTTTTACCCACCTTACTATAGCCTCTTCAATGTGTGTGTTGGAAAAATTAATATGGGTCCTCATCCAACGTTGACCTGTGTGTCATGTCACTTTTCAGTTATGGATTAACTCTTATCAAAATTTAATGTATAAATGAAAATGGATTTGGTTTAATTTATTTTAAAGGATTAGGTAAGTTTAAGATATTCTATTTCCTGCAGAGGAAAAAAGGTTTTAAAGTGATTTTTAACATATTTTTAGGGGCGTGCCAACAATTTTATCAGCATGTAAATAACCACCCAAAGGAACCTAATCTAAAAAAAAAACTGCGATCCCTTATCTACCATTTCTAAAAATGTCTCCTCACACTTATGAGAGTCTTTGTTTTTGCTTCCTGGGATCTACATTCTGACCTTAGTGCTTTCTTGGTTTCATGATTAAACATACGTCTTGTTAACATCAGTCAAAGCTTTTACGCAGGGGTTGTATCAGCTAACTGCTGCTCTGCATGAATGCCATCTCCACTGCCATCAAATGTGACAGCTTAATAGCGTACTCCTACATATGGCTGAACAAATATTCACTCATGCACCGATGTAACGCTGTTGCACATATACAGTAGGTTGTATGTCTGCAGAAGTCATCCAGGTGATGTCTTGCATGTACTGTGAGCCCATAGTCCTTCTCAGCTTAAAACTGTAGTTTTAATTTTATTCTGAAAGTGTACATTATGTCTCCAGCGGTACAACTAAAAGTCAGCCGTTCAAATCTGCCTGATTGCCTTTCTGCCATAGCAACCACGACACACAAAGTCAACAGAGATTACATCTTTGCTTTAGTTGTAAACACATTCAATGAGTGGATAATAGTCACTTTAGGAAATACACACCCCAGTGCTTCTTTATGCAAACGTTTTATATGTTTTTGTTTCCCTGATCAAAGCATCAGCGATAATACAGTCAAGCCAGAAGCATGACGCATTTAACTGAAACGGCGTTGCCCCTTGTGCTACTCAAGCAGAAACATTCAAGCATCGGCTTATTCAGGTGGAAGCACAGAAAAGCTAGAAATTAATTAGTAATGCGAGTCCTAAGTTAGCTGCACTAATAATTTACATTGCGAGTAAAAATCAACTGTTGCTGATAGGTCCAGCTAAAACGGCTCCACATTTATGTCTTCGGGTTTAAATGGGATTAACTCCTTGCTGGAGATGAGTTAATAACATTAGATTTTTTTCCACATCTTTACAAAAACCTGGATGTGTGATTTGTGTGTCATAAGATGATGCTAAGAAGGGAAAGAACCACGAAAGATAAGAACCGAGCCAACGTGCCCCGATCTCTGCATCTGATGCTGTCATTTGACTTTTACAACAATGTGATTGAACCTGACCTGAACAGCTGATCAGATGCAGGGAATCCAAGTAAAAAGCTGGTCCAGAAATTAACCATTTGCATTCCCAGGTCCATAGCATAGACAGAGGCTCCATCTGAAGACCCTTAATAATAGCTTTTAGCTCTTGTTCCTAGATCCTGCTCCTTGACTTTTCATGGAGTCAACAGTAAGAACTCTACCATGGGTAGGAAAGGAGCTTCAGACTGCTGTACTTATACATCATGTCATGCAAAGGATTCTGGGATTCATTTTAGCTCCTCAGTGCCGGTAAGGGACATCTCAAGGTCCCTAGGCTAAATTAGCTCTGAGAGGAAGCTTACAGGCTGCTTTTCCTACCTCCTTCCTTACTGACTGCTCTGTTCGGAGAGCACTTATCATGGCGACCGCATACGCACTTCCGCTTTGGCTGAAGAGTCCTCGCCCAATAGAGGTGTTCAAATGGAGCCAGGGACTAAAATCACCTGGCAGGGTTTTTAATTTTCCCCGCCTCTGCTGAAACTTTTCAAACTGTTGCTTTAAAATGACTCCTAACAAATTGGAGACTTATGTTGTCGCTTATCAAAGCTGAATTTTACTCCAACGAATTATCAGAAAAGTGAAGGTTTAAGAAGCAGCAGCAGAAGAGTTACGAGCAAGATTCAACAAATCAAATAAATCTAATGCAATCATTTAGTTCACAAAGGTTTAAGCTAGGGTAGGTTTCCCCTAAAAAAATCATAAAGAAGCTAATTTGGCTGAACTTGCTTTTTTCTGTGATTTTTCTAACGTCTGGCTGATGTGGTCTTGCAGGTCTCAGTGGTAATTCCTGACGAATAAAGCAAGGGGACGAACCCGCCAATGAGTTCTTATTTTGGGGATTTTTGAAATCTAACAAAGGTTTCGTATTTTTTCATAATTGAAGAATCTCAGTTCAGCAGAGAAAAGCAGCTTTGAAATTGAGATGATCAAATGTGGTCCAGCATTTTCTGTGTGCATGGAATAGGAACCTGACACCAACTTTTTAAACCTTTTACAGTATTACACGTCAGCTGCTCTGTGTTTCGGTGGCAAAGGAAGAAAGGCTTGAGAATAATGAACTGATGACTCTTTGGGATTTCTGGTGAAGTCAAAGTTCTGTGAGTTCAACCAAGTCGCTCAGGTCCTGTAGCAGCGAAACAGTCCTAGACCATGACACGGCCGCCACCATATTTAATTTTCTGAAATGCTGAGTTTGTTTTAAAGCTATTAAACCATGTCAACCGTCTAAAATTTGTTTTTGTGCGGGAGTGATTTTAACCTTGAAACTCCCTCAACGATGCCACTGATGCCCAGTGATGTTCTAATTACTTCTTGATGAAGGCTGACCAAAAAGAGCAAAGTGATGTCTGCAGTGCTTCAGATATTTTTCTGGTTTGTGTTGTGACCACACGCATGAGCCGGTGATGCGCTCTTGAAGGGATTTTGGTAGGTTGGCCACTCCTGGGAAGCTTCTCCACTCTCCATTTACTGATATTGGCCTCCACTCAGTTTCACGTTAGTCACGTTAGTCCCAAAGACTCAGAAAAGGCTTTGTAATCCTTTCAAAAGTGATAGATGTCCTGAGATTTGAATGACCAATAGAAAGCGTGTGTGCACTGTCCCCTGACTGAAGATCAAACGCATTTTATTTTAACTAAAACAGCTTTTTAAAACATTTTTTAGGCAACAAAACTCTTCCATGCATAAAGCACACACCCAAACATTTTATCCCTGACACATTTTCCACAGTAATTCAATTATTTCTCTTCTGATCTTGATCGTTCCAACCCCACAAAAATGCCGCTTTCTAAGGAGACCATGCTTCTGCTTTCGATAATGGCAAAACTTTTCTGCACACAAGAAACATAATGAGCAGAAAATGTGTTTCCAGTGTCAGCTTTGCAATGGACTGGTTTGCTGTTTTAAGCTGAGGTTGCAGTTGCTGTTCTGTTTTTTTTTATTTAGTTCACGGCTTGTTATTAAAATGTAAAACAAACTTTGAGTGAGTAAATGGGATTTCTGGAGAAACGGAGGAATAACGGCTCTCCGTCCCTTGGTGTTTGTGATACGCTGGACTACCTGTCTGTTTAAGGTGTGGCCTGCCTTCCTCTCAGCAACACCTGGGTCAAGTTTAAATCTTTTTGCTGCAGTATTAAAACCCAGCGCTGGCATAGTTAATGTTTCACGTATTAGAACGTTACGCTTATTCTCTGTGAACTGTTTTTCATCGGCATATGCAGCTATTTTGTATTTCTGTCGTATCTGTTATTTCCTCAAGCTTGAGCTGACTTTGGCGGAGTAAAAATGGATTTACTGCTGCAATGCATCAGTTAGGATTCATCGTTATTTGTGGCAAAAAAATAAATAAATGTGATGATAGATTAAAGGTTGTGTGCTTCGTTTTCAAACCACGTACTGATTCAGAAGATGAAAATACACCCGAACGGCAAATAATCCCAGTCTAAAATTAATCATTTGTTACTTTTAAAATGTTTTTTTTGACACTGATCAGCACAATCTTGCTATAGTTTACAATATCACACCGTGTCTACAAAATATTGTTTTATTCTATTCTCCTGAGGTACAGCTTCCCATATTTATTGGTTACTGCAGGGATGAGCCAAACTGAAAGGTAAGCAGCTAAAAAGGAAGAAAATCACCCGCTGAAACACAGAAACAGGATACCGTATAACTGCGGGGTCTTGTAAAAATATATCCGATTCTGCACAGAATGAAACTCATTTTTACAGACGCAGGACCGAAATTAGAAAAAGATGAAGCAGCTTCATCCACGCTACCATTGCAGCTCGTGCATACAGATTCATAGTTATATGAATGACAACGTTTTGTCTGGGAGAACCCAAATGATGCATCTCATGTTTTGTTAATGCGTAAACTGATTTAACACTGAAACACTTCTAAAGCCGTACTTGAAAGCCTCCTACTTTTTTTTTTTTTTTAAGTCCCGCTTTACTTCCAGCGTTGTGGCGGAGCGAGGGTGAAAGCAGCAATGAAGCCTCCTGAAACAGAGCGGTCCCACTTTATCACCGCATTCGGAGCAATCACAGGGCTCCCAGTAATGAGCTTTCAGAGACAAGAAAGACGGTGGATGGCTGTTAAAGGAGTGAAGTGGAAATGTGGTGAGAAAACAAAGAAGGGATTCCCCTCAGCAGGTGCAGCGGGAAGGAAGAGGAGGAGAAGGTGGAGCTCAGCCAGCAGCCTGTTAGGACAGAGAGGTGTACTGTAAACTATATATAAAATAAGAAAATCACCAAACAATGATAAAAAAATGACCAGAACTGAATTAAAATTGTAAGCACATGCATACATATATAAATAAACAAATGTATGCTGCAGCATGTTTGATCAGGCTGGTGCTGCACTAATGAAGTTACAGTCATATTCAATAAATTTCAATATCATTAAAAAGTGAATTTATTTGAGTAACTCGGATCACCAGGGGAAACATAGATCAAAACAGACTGATGATGTTTTTAAAGCCTTTTTTGTACAGTTAATTATGATTTTGTTGTTCCACCTCCAGATGATGAAAACACGGCATTTAAGATTAGAATAATGCATCAGACCAATAAAAAAAGCAGCATTTTTCATGCAGCAATGGGGGCTTAATAAAATCCACTTGTGAAAGTAAATCTGCTGGGCTCTCTTTGGCTCTAAGAAAGCAATTCTGAGTGCTTACTGCCAGGCAGGACACATAAAAAAGAAAGAAGAGGAAGAAATGAGGGTTTAATGAAAAGTATGTTTAATAAGAGTTTAAGGATTGTTGTTGTTTTTCTTCCAAAAGGTACTTTTAATCTGACAAACAAGCCTCTGCATATTCTAATGTATTCAATATGATTGTAGTTGGTCTGAATTGGACTTGTTGGGACGTTTGGCCAATCAGATGCCAGAGTCCATATCTGATGGTCCTCTGTAACAGTTTAAAGTTTTTAATGGTGTTCTGCGGCAAAATAATTATATTGTGACCATAAAATAGTTAAATAAATACAAAAAATATGTAGTTATTGAAATTTAATACATTTCATGTTTGATTATAAAACAAGGTATTTAAGAAATAGCAACACATCTAAAATATAACAAGATAAAGATATACATTATTAGTCATTACAAGTTAAAAATGATGTCTATTCAGCTAGGAATTTAGTTATTGGTAAGATTTTGGCAGTTTTGGCACTCTATTCAGGAACGTCTCAAAACATCCATCAAGTTCATGTTTAACCTTTTGCTTCCACCTCATTCTCTAATTGGTAGATGCCTAAATGCACTCACAAGAAAAGGTCAGTGTTTGTGTTTGTAGAAGCCGTTTCCTCGTGTTAATGATGCCGCGCTGTATAAAACTGGTTCAGTCGCTCCATAATTATTGTATCTAGATTTAAAAACCCGGTTGCTTAAGTACGGCTTAAAGAGAATCCATATAGGATTTCCTGCTGGTTCCTCAGATGCAATCAGAGAAATTCATGTTGAATTTTGAAAGGTAAACTTAACACAAAATGCTTTAAAAAAAAGGAGAGGATTTTGCTTGTGCGTTACTAGAAGGTGTGTAAAATCAGCTGTTCACACAGGGCCCCCACCTCTTACTAGTAGACAGCACCCCCGTGTCCCAAAGAGTGGAGAAAAATAAGGTTCAGCAATAGCATAGATGGATTTTTAGACTTAAAATGAGGTGTTAATGTGTCTGCAGCTCAGTGGTAGAAAGGGTTCATGCGCAAACCTAACTTCACATTATTGATCCCCAACCTTCTCACTTGCCAAAGTGTCTTACAACCAAGACCCTGCACTGCGTCGTCACTCTGGATACACTTACATACGTATGAATGAGAAGGGCTCCGTGCAACTTCCTGGTCAAGATTAAAATGGCATTACAGACCCCCTCCAAATCTATTGACTCATAAAATGTAAAAAAACCTCACAAAATAAATAAATTTTTTAATGTTCCTGTGGCATAACCATGGCTGGTAATGGAACATCATGTCACATCACATCCCAGAGACACGCAGAGTCATCATTTTTCAAATGAAAAACCTTTAGAAATCCTGAATGAGGTGAAAAAGCACAATATGAAGGGAAAATGCATCAACTACATTAATCGTATACAAAATGTGCAGAGCGTGAACAAGAATGCACATGGGACATGAGATTTGGTTAAAACAGATGCAAGACTTTTTAAAGGGAGTCAAATACTAGATAAAAAAAAGTTAAGTGTGTGATTATGTGACCATGATAAAAAAACAACAACATTTATTTAGGTGGTAGTTTTCCACATGCTTACCAGGTGTGGCAAAAATATTTAACTGTGCATAATTGCTTACACTTTTTTGTCCCCTAAACATGCAGCTTTGATGATCAAACTTCAAAAAAACACAGTATGCGGAAAGCCAGTCGATAAGCTCAGGAGGTTATCGACTGATTGGGAGAGTTGGGAGAAAGCGGGTTTGCACATTTAAAAATTAAGTAGTGTGAAGAAAAAATACCGAGCTGTGATCAGGAAACCTAGAAAATCATTAACTTTAGCATAAATAAAAAAAATGAGGAATGTAATTTAGTTGAATAACATCTTTTGCTGTAACAGTTTTTCTTGCTACCCATGTAAGGCCAGGAAGCACTGTTACAAAGACACAACTGAAAAATATCCATTGTTTTTTTGCTGTTTATACTGTTGGTTACAATAAACTTCAGATTGCTATTTTAACAGCATTCATACTATGGTTCTTTGTGGTTTCTAAATAGTTGAAAACATCAGTCCTTTACAGCTGGGGGATTGTGAAAGTGTTAAGAACCTGAAATTACCAGAAATTACCTTTACAGGTCAGAAGAGAAAAATGAAAGCAAACATTATTCTGGTTGAAACCTAACAGTAACACTGTGTTTCGCTGCCATGGCAGTGTTTTTTTTATTTTCCTGTAAAAACAGCTAAATTGGATGAGATGTGGCAACCATATGAAGCAGAGACTTGCATGTATTCCCAAATCTCAGCTCAAGCATCCAAGTGAAGAGAACCTTTGCTGTTTGGGAACATAATAGCAAACACTTCAATAAAATCAGAAACAAGTTTAACAGAAAAGAGCCAAAGGAACTGACATTTGGTTAAATATGAAAATAGTTTTAGAGTATTTTCTCCTTAGAAATCTGGGGTCTTGGAACTTCTGCAGGTGATATTTGATAAAGTAGACCACCCACAAAACCATGAAGCCCCCATGGACCACCGGAGAGCAGGACCGAATGCTCAAAACACTGCATCAAAGAGGCTGCTGGCCTGCCTGCTAAACTCTCCAGATCCCCATCCGATGTACAGGGAAGTGGTGTTGGTACAGAATCAACTCATGGAGCCTAAAGCAGTGACCGCCAGGTGACTAACACCAGACAAGACCCTCCCCCACAGGTGTTGTGTACGTCCAGAGAGGCCAGAGCTGCTTTAGCCAGAATGATGCATTATTGGTCGGCTGGTTTTTGAAATAGCCGCTGATTGATGTGAAAACTCTTTGGTGGAATTGTGAGGAAATTTCTCAACTCGTGCTTACAAGATCTCTCATTTGGGTGTTTTCTTTTGCTACAAACACAGATTTAGATTTAGGTTAGGCTAAAAATGCTGATGAAAAAAAAAAACAAATTTAAATATTCAAAGTCAGGTTATTACAAAGTTCAAGTCTCCACAGGTGCTTCCAACCTGAGAATAACGTATTGTTTGTGCATGGCAACAAGTGCGTGGATGGGGTGTGTACTTTTCTCCTTCCTGTTGCAGACGCTCGTCTTTGGCGCGCCCCCCCTCCCCCGGCTCGCCACCGCGGACCCTTCTCTTTGTCAGCTGGAAATGTGATTTTAGGGAAGCCTGACTTCCATTACCTTTTGCTTCCTCTCAGCGACGCTCAAACTCATTTCACCTGGGATCTCCTACCTGCTCATCCAGGCTTACAGCTGCACGCACACACACACGGATGACCTCCACTCTTCAACACTTTCCGTCGCCTGGGGGGACATTACCATATTAATGCTGCACTCCCACTCCTAATGCAAAATGAGCGTCATAAAAAAATCAGCATACCTTCCCAATCCTTACCCGTATATCTCTTTTGCCGCTGCGCACAATGTGATGCACCCCAACCCCCAAGCTCTCACATCTGCTATCTTTTCTTGTAATTTTACCCCCCCTTCGCCCCCCCACACCTTCCCAATTCCCTCACACAGTCTAGTTTTGAAGTGTGTGAGAGGCTGGCAGGCCTTGAATTAAAAAGGCCATTTGGTGAAAAGGGAAATGGAGATGGCTTGATAAGAGGAGAGAGGAAAGAATAGGAGGCATTGTCTTTCTTTGAAGTTTGAGCGTGCGCGCCACGTCCTGGGTGGGATTCGTGATCTAAAGTGTAAATATTGCTGTTAGCAGCTGTGATTTCGGCGTACACACAGACTGTGATAGCAGTGACTGAAAACGTGTGCAGGGAACAATGATATTCAACAGCTACTGAACAAAAGAACAACGCGGGGCAGAGACATTTAAATATTTCTTTTAGCAACTTTTCCTCAGAGAGTTAATATATGGGGATGCACCTGCGCATATGGTGCAAATGTTTTTCTCCCCACATTTTGTCAAAACCACAAGCTTCATTGTATTGTATGTGGATTTTATGCGATAGATCAAGATAAAAGTGGCGCGTGTGTGTGTTTAACGGAAGAAAACCTATTCTTTGCGATTGTTTTTGACAATAAAATCTGCGTTTGTATTCAGCCTCGACGGGGCCCGTACTTTGTCGGTCCAACTTTCAAAGCAGTCGGAGTTGCAAGCCTTTGGGTTTATGTTCCTACCAGTTTTTCACGTTTGGACACTGAAACTTGAGCCCATTTTAATTAGTAAATTATGGATAGTGACTGTGAACGTCGATCTTTAACCCATACTGCAGATTCTTAATTGTATTTTACCCTGAGCTTTGTCTGGGCCACTGTAAAACATGATTATTAGTGCTGTCAGTTAAACACGTTATTAACGGCGTTAACGTAAACCCATTTTAACGCCGACAATTTTTTTGTTGCCATTAATCGCGCGTCAAAACACACACACCGTTCCATAACGTTTTTTCCCCCGCCGTGCTCTCCGGACTGTGTTTCTTTTACCCTCGGCGCTTTCCGTAGTTTCAAGAGTGCTAGAAAACTGTAGCAAAACAGACCCGCGCTGCGCATGAGCGCAAAGTTTCTTTTACCCTCAGACACATGCGACTTTGGGCTTTTTTCTAAAAGCGCTTCTTAATTTCATGAGTCACGGGTTGCGGTTTTTTTGGGCAGGTTTTTGAAAGTGAAATCGCTTATTTGGGCTCTAAAATAGGTGACGAAATAGGGGTTATTATGAGGCCTGCCTGCACTACATTTGAGTGTATCCAGCTGAAATATCCCTCCGCCATAGGAGCCGACGGTAGTAAAGGCAGACAGAACAACTCTGGACGTATTTTCTGCAGTTTACGGAGCAATAACCGGTGATAACTGCTGAAAGTAGATTACATGTTGCCGAATACCATGTCTATCTTTGTTTAAGAGCCAAAAAAAAAAAAATATCGGCATGAAAACAGGTATTTATTTACACATTTGTTTACACACTGTGTAAACATCAGGGCGTCATGATTAGTCATATAGCCATTATAGTCCAGAGTTTAACATTTGGCACCAGGATGTTTTCATTCCAATTCTGAAAAGTGCTTGAAAAATAACAAAATAAAAATATTTTTTGTACAAGCATGTATTTTATTAGTGTCATTTATTGCAAAATTGCATATTAAAATGCCCAAACAGGCTATTACACTTTCAGAAATAAAAGGATAAAATATGCAATTAATTTGCGATTAATCTCGAGTTAACTATCGACATTATGCGATTAATCGCGATTAAAATTTTTAATCGTTTGACAGCACTAATGATTATTTATCTAAAACATTACAATGTCGCTCTCATCCATTGTTGATTAGTTGGAAAGTGAACCTCCATCCCAGTGTTTTGAAGCATCTTATAGGTTTTCCTCCAGTATTTATTTATTTGTATTTTTTTTGCATCTATCTTCAAATCAACTCTGACCAGCTTCCATCATACTGTTGGAGAAAAGCTTCCCCACAGCATGATGCTACCACCACCATTTTTCATTTTGGGGATGGCCAGTTTAGGGTACTGTGCAGTGTGAATTATTTACCACACCTCACATTTTCCTTGTTTGCTAAAAGTTCTTGTTTGGTCTTATCTGTCCAGTTCTTTCACGTGTGACACCCCACATGTGTTTGTCCTAACAAACTGCAAATGGAAATTTCTTATAGCTTTCTGTCAACAACAGCTTTCTTCACGCCACTCTTTCATAAAGACCAGATATATGTATGAGTGCACGACTACCAGTTGTTTCTGATACCTGAGCCCTTTATCTCTGTAGCACCCCCAAAGTTACCGTTGACATCTTTGTTGCTTCTATGGTCTTTGCTGTCTTTGCCTGGACCATCACATTTCACATTAGGTAAGCAGCTACAGTATATATATATATGTAGATTTGTAGAGTTCAAGTTAATTCAATTTTATTTATATAGCGCCAGTTTATGAAACATGTCATCTCAAGGCACTTTACAAAGTCAAATTCAATCAGATTATACAGATTGGGTCAGATTATACAGATTGGTCAGAAAATGTCCTATATATGGGAACCAGTTGATTGCATCAAAGTCTTGACACGCAGCATTTACTCCTCCTGAAGAAGCGTAGAGCCACAGGGAGAGTCGTCTGAATTGTCCATGGCTTTGCAGCAATCCCTCATACCTAGCAAGCATGAAGTGACGACAGTTCATGCTGAGTTGTACCACACTCTTTCCATATTGGTTGAGATGTTCAAACATCAGGTTATTCTCTTATATTCTAACCCAACACCAAGCTCTCCACAACTTTGTTATCTCCTTGGTCCACTAACCACCAAGCCTCCACAGAACAGCTGGGTTTATACAGGGATGAGGTTAGACACCTGTGCTCTATTTGATAACTAGCAGACCTCTGAAGGCACCTGCTTGGACTAGATTCTATTCAAGGGTGTCAGAGTAAATGAGGCCGAATGCACATGCATGCCCCACTTTGAGTTTTATCTGTAAAACATTTTTAAAAGAAGCTTGTGTCATGTCCCTTCCTCTCACAGTTATCCTGTACTTTTTGGGGGGGTCTATTTCACAAAATGTCAATAAAATGCATTATATTTTGAAGAGAGGTGAAAATGTCAAACAATGTGTTTGTAAGGTTCTGTATTTTCAGTTTATTGCTCAAAGTGTTACCAAAAATTTCAACATGTAAAACTATATATGTACATAAATTTAGATTTTAGATTTTTGGGTCTGACAGCTTTCACTTTAAAGAAGAACAGTGGATAAAGACAATAGAGAAATGGAGTCCACCTGCAAGATGAAGGGTTGTGGTGAGAGCAGGGAGGCTGACAATGTGTCAGACAGAAATCCTTTTGCCACCGTTCTCTCTGGAGACCGCTGGCTTCGCTGCTTTACAGGTGTTAGTGCCAATACGATTTTTTTTCTATTTAAAATAAATATATTTTTGTTAGCTCCCTCGTTAGGATTTTTGTGTGGCGCTGTTTCGTATCCTGGCATGCCGGTCCACAGCAAGAATAAACTCCTGCCAAATTAAAGTCCTTTTAGGTTTAGAGCCATGCTGTTTTTTTTTTTTTTGTTTCTTGAAGGTGTTTATTTATAATTACAAGAAATAGATGTGACTTAACCCCGTATGTACGTGCAGACCATTGCAGAGGACTTTTCCTTGAGGTAAAGCTGCTGAGCGAGCAGTCTTCTAATAGTAGATGCTCCATGTAACACTTTCATTCTTGCAAACAACATATGGTTTGTTTCTTAAGCACCCTGTCATCTTTCATATAGCTGCTGAGGAACAAGGAAAAGTTAAATCACACTGCAGTTCAACATCCAAGCATGTCGGTGTTTAGATGCTTGTGTTGTCTTGCTTGAGGTGTGCCTGCTTTTTAAAAAGCAAACGCCTTGGCTGGAGCCCGCTCGCTCTGGTCAGCTCACAGTGCAGGGTTCCCAGTTCTCCCACAAGACCATGCACCATGCATGATCAGGCTGGCCCACTTGTCCTGGTCTGTCTTCCACTTTCCCTTCATCCCTTCTACCTCCTGGCACGTTTCCATGGAAACAACAGTGGAAAAAAAAGGGGGGGGGGGGTGAGAGAGAGAGACAAGAGAAAGACAGAGAGAAATCCCAAAGAATGTGTTTTGCAGTCTGACTCCTGCTGAGTGTTTTATGTTGTTGGAATAGGTGAGTCTGTATTTTTAAACAGAGAGAGAGAGATAAATGCGGCCGTAGTTATATCGTCTGCTCTGTTTTCATAATCTCCCATCAATACAGTTAATTACTGCTTGTCAACCCCCTTTGCCTTGTTGAGACAAAAAGGATATGAGACAGAACATTCCAGCTTGATAATTTAGTCCGATAAACTTCTAAACTCTCTGTCTAATTAAGCCTCTGAGAATTGTGGGGACTAGCGGCATAAAAGTCGGATTTACAACTGAAACTATGTGCACAGTGTGTGTGTGTGTGTGTGTGTGTGTGTGTGTGTGTGTGTGTGTGTGTGTGTGTGTGTGTGCATGCTCGCTTTCTTTCTGGTGGGGTTTGTTAAACCACACATATGCCTCTTTAACTGGGGAGCACATGCATAAGCCATGTCCTGACTGGCTCAAATGGATGTCTCCCTCAGCATCAGCGTACATATAGATGAATGGAGGTCCCCCCCCCCCCCCATCATCATCATCATCATCATCATCATCATCATCATCATCATCATCATCATCATCATCATCATCATCAGAAAAGCTTTCATATGCACGACTGCCATACAAAACTGTTTTTATAGCTGCTTTTCACCTGTAGCCTTCATATTTCACATCTGTGTCTCAATCGCTGATTTTATAACTAAAACATGCTCTGAAAGCAGCTAGAGGCAAGAACTCAAACTTTTAAAGATCGGTAAAAAGAAAGGACATTATTTAAGAATTGAGCTTATAAATGTGACTTTTGATGTAAATCTTATAGATTTTCAGAAAAAAGATCCCAGAAACTAGGGGAAACTATGGGATGATGGCCTGCACAGTTATTGGCCATGTTTGGTACTAATGTGTATAACCTGGTTATCATCTTTAACTATGGCACCACAAACTGATGATCAACAATTTAGAAACAGGCTACCTTTAATCTAAGTAAATTATTTCTGTAGGAGAAAACGTCATGAATAGAAACAAGTGTTTTTTTTTTTTTTTGGTTGTTTTACAAATCTATCGTGACTGAACAAAATTCTTCCTCTTCTGTTAAAATGTATAGAATCCTCTTTTACCGACAGGACAAAACTTGGTGTTTTCTACAGGACAAATTTTTTTTTTAGCATAATTATCCTGTTAGAAGACTCAATATTGACACATTTTCCACTGAAGACCACCAGATATTGATTTATGATTGCCTGATATTTGAAAGAATCTGCAATGCCATGGAATCTAACAAAGCTCACAGGTCCTGTAGAGGACAAATGGACCCACAGCTGCTTTTCCATATAATCATCTTTTGTTTCATGCCAAACCCACTTTAGAGTTTGTTGTTAGAAAACACTTAAATCTTAGCCTCCGCTGACCAAACCGCAAGACTCCAGTTGAATACTCATTTTTGTTTAACTAATTTCACATATTTATGTTTTGGATGGTAAGAAAAACAAAATCCAACACCTGGTTGTCATAGTGATTATATGCCCTTTTAGTGACTGTCAATATGCCACGCCCTTACTTTCCATTTTACCGAGGTAGGGGAGGGTAAATGTGGGTTTTGTGGAGATGAGGAGCTAATTTCTTATAGCCATTTTCTGACTTACAAAGATCTACGTCATCTTTCTTACTTGAATGTTCTCTGATCTTTCCAATTGTGAAGCTTGGGTAGGGGAAATAGACCGCTGTGGCACATTATATTTATATCCCAGGGAAATAGGTAATGGTGGATTATCATCTAGATGTTCCTGGAGACTACGGTTAACTTAAAAAAAAAACTACAGAATAAAATTAAAAATGCTTTGCTTACCTCTAGTTTTATAGGAACCTCTGGGGATCTAAGTAAAGACCTGGTGATTTTAGTTGGAGTTTATTCTGACGCAGTTAGCTCATTTAATCTACAAATCTGTGCCACCGAAAGCTAATTCATTTGCTCTCATTTGTATAATTTAAGTCAGGGTTGGTCATTAACATGGTAGCTTCTATAATACTGTGTAACACAGCAGATAATTTAGATAGTTCTGTCTAAACATTTCCTATGTGATTACTGGTAACATACAATTTAGATTTCTTGCACAGATCAGGACATATAAGAGTTATTGTTTGTGACATTAGTCCATTGAAACGCCTGATCCACGTTCACATCTGAGCCTAATGAAGAACCAGAAGGACTACAATTTACGCTTCATCTGACCAAATTACTTTAACGGTTAATCATAAACATTCACATCATTCATAGTGAACATGTGTAACAAACATCAGTAATGCTGTCTGTAAGTAATAATTTTTACTCCCTGAAAAGAGACATCACCCATTAAAGTGTAGCATGCAGTTTGTTTTTTTAGCAGCTTGGATACACAGATGTGCCTTTTTTTCCCCTTCAATCTATGTTGTGACCTTGCAGATCAAGCATAAATATTTATTCGTTTTTTTATGAACACAGTCACTGTGCTGCCAAACATGAAGAAGGATTTAAACCTCCAATAAAATGTTGCTTTAATGTTGCAGATCATGTAACTGTGTCACTTTTGATTGCATCCAATCTGTTCTGTCACAAAACATTTTTTTTTTTTATTAAATTATTTTTTTAATGGAGTAGTTTTCCACACTCTTTCCCCTTTTGTCTGCACAGAATTATTTTTCTTGCTTTTGCACTAAGCATTTTGCTCTTTGGAGAACAGTGAACCGTTAATGTGATTTGACAAAATGTTCCTCCAGGATACGTTTTGCTATCTCTGCAGACTTTTGGAGAACAGGAACGCTTTTAAACGTGTGATAATAAAAGAGCTGTACAATCATCTGCTTTAGAAGAAAAGCCAAATGAGGTCCCAGACACAGTGAAACATAGCGAGAGGAAGAGAACAATTAAAAAAAAAAAATGACACAGCTATTTCAAGCAGGGCCTTTTACAGCAAGGGATTAACGGTGCTTTGCTGGGAGAGCCCAGAAAACCATCCGTAGAATTTGTGTTCTCTTCAGTGAACTAACGGTGAACTTTGACCACAAGCTTCAGTCAGCTCTTATTACCCGAAAACATGTTGACAACTGGCATATGGTATGTCTTTAAAATACAGTATTTCATTCGCTTTACAGTACCATTTTGTCTCGCAAGAACATTTGCACCCCTTGAAATTTGTCACATTTTGTGATTTAATGATGCGTGATGCATAATTATGAAGTTTTCAGAATTTTAAAATAAATATCTGAAGAGTTGCGCTCATTTGTGTTGCAATAACAGATGTAAATATTTTGGGTTCTCCTTAAGTCTGTCGTTCAACCATAGATTTTCTTTGCCACTATTCATTAAATGCCTGATTAGTGAAATGCACGGTTAATACTTGTCCTGTCAAGCCTCCATTTTTCAACTGGTTTGCATTTTTGCCACTCTTTCCAGAAAACAGATTGATCATTGCTGTGTGAGATGTTCACTTGCTTTATAACTTAACGCTGCTTTAAACGTCTCCACAACTTTAACCCTGACCTATCTGCTGCGCTCCTTGGCCTTCGTGATGCTTTTTGTTCACCGATTTTCTCTAATAAAACCTCTGAGCTATTCACAGAACGGTTGGATTCATACCGAGATGAAATTGCACACAAGTGGGCGTTGGTTTACTAATAAGGTGACTTCTGGCAGAAGCAACGCACGTTTTATCTTTATTACAAGAACCATTTGTCTTATTTCATTTCACTTCAAAATGATGTGCTGCTTTATGTCGCTTTCTTCCATTAAGTTGTTAATTGTTTCCAATAATCAAGACTGCAGCAAAACAGTGTTAGTTACCGAAAGAAATCTGTCGCCTTTTCCTCCTGTCACATCCAGACTCCTAAGCCACATAAATGCATATTTACTCATGCAGATGTTGTAAAATGTCTCCATTCAATGAGTCTGACTCTGGAAGACACAGGGTCTGTGAGACAAAGGGATCATTGTACTTCAGCTCCAAAGCTCTGACTGACTTTCTCTCTGTTTGATCTGCAGGCTGTAATCTACAAACGCTCAGAAGAAGAGACGGACGAAGGGGATGGCGCTGATGCTGTACATGGCCTCTGTCAGAATAAAAACACCAGTTCTTTGAGATTTCCCGGGGCTGCTGCGCCTTTGAGATTTGTTTTTTTTCCCCCCCCCACTAGCGCCATCATCAGCTCTGGCCAGCCACTGAGCTGACTCCACAGGCAGGACGGTGTCATTGTTTTGTCCAGGGATATGTCATCGGGGAAATCCCCCGTGTGGGGGGTGCGGCCCGTGCCCCGACCCCTGTGGCTGTCCCATCTTAGCCTGCTCTGCTTCTGCGCGTCCCTCTTCACCCGAGCCGCACAGGGTCTGCCCGTGGTGGCTTACAACACAGACTCCAAGAAGGAGATCACCCTGGATGGAGATCTGATGATCGGCGGCCTGTTTCCTGTGCATCAGAAGGGTGAAGGGGTGGAAGACTGCGGCAAGATCAATTCGCAGAGAGGGATCCAGAGACTGGAGGCCATGCTGCTGGCCTTGGATGAAATCAACAGGGATGAGCGGATCCTTCCTGGGATCAGGCTCGGGGCCCACATACTGGACACCTGCTCCAAGGACACGTACGCTTTGGAGCAGTCTCTGGAGTTCGTCAGGGCCTCCCTCACTAAAGTGGACGACAGCGAGTACACGTGCCCCGACGGCTCCTACGCCATTCACGATGAAGTCCCTCTGGCTATCTCTGGGGTCATAGGAGGCTCGTACAGTGACGTCTCCATCCAGGTAGGCATACGTAAAGAATATATATATATTTTTTTACTCTATATAGCTGAAAAAGGGTTTCGGTGTGTGCCATTATCAGACGATGCTGCAGTCATTTTGTTGGGTTGCTGAGCTTGCAGCTAATTTGGGCAGGAGAGAAAAGACAGAAAAGGGGATTCGCCTATGAGTGTGATAAATCATAACTTCCCGCTCAGAGTTAAATATCACTCGCAATTACCCTTTGCAAGACGTTAACCCTGAGACTTAATGAGTATCGGTTCCACCAGAGGATCTGTTTACCTGAACACAAATGTGCCTGGATGATCTAATTTAGAGGCTCTCGTTCTCTTCCCCTGAAATTCACACTTTGGCAACGGCCCCGTCGGAGGCAGACATGCTACAGATGTTGCACGTGGGACTGCCTGACGGGATGACTAGCGACAGGCCGATTACTCTCAGCTCCTTTTTTGGCTCGCTCAGGCTGATACAAGGAGATTTCTGCTAATTGGCACTCCCGATCCTTGGCTGTGATGTAGCTTCCACATCAGCGCAGTTCCAAGTCATTGTGAAGAGGAGACAGTGTGTCCCTTGGAAAATGAGATTTGTAAATATCCACAAATATGCGCGCTCTAAATCATTAAGGCAGAGTCATCATCATCCTGACTCAGCCAGCCCGAAGGACAAAGTCTTCCTCGCTCGCTTCAAAAGTACGGTTCGCCTCACTTCAGCTGCAGCTGCCTCCTGTTCCAGATATGCGCTCCTTTAAAGAAAGGAACATACTTCGGTCCTCCTAGAAATATAATTGGATTCAGATCACTTATAGACCTTAGATAATGATGTAACCCTGCCTGTGGAGGTCTGCTTCCCGTGGTGAGTAGCCGGCAGGCTTCCAGAGAAGCTCCAGTATGTGTTTCAGCCAAGATTCAGGGTAGCTGGATGGTTAAAACAAAAGCCATTCTAACATTAACTTGCATAGATTCAACAAGGTGTCAGATATTTTGATATTATCATCCCCCCATGCTATTGCACCAGCAGCAGCAGCCTAAACCCCTGACACAAGACTAGATTAATCCATGCGTTCAGAGCGTTTACGCCACATTCTGGTCCTACCGTCTGAACGTTGCAGCCTAAATTGATCCTAATCAGACCAGACAACTTTTTGTTCCAATCTGTTATAGTCTGGTTTTGGGGAAGTTCTGCAAATTGTAGCCTTGCTTTTAAGCTCTCAGCAGACAGGAGAGACACCCGGTGTGGTCTTCTGCTGCTGCGGCACATCTGCTTCAGCGTCCAACATGTTGCACATTCAGAAATGGTTGTAATGTGTCATCCCTAAACAATCTGGCTATTTTCCTCCGACCCCTGAGATTAAACAAGGCATTTTTGTCACCAAGCTGCTTCCCACGGTGTATTGTCTTTATTTTTTGAACCACCCTCTATAAACCAGAGAGATGGTTGTGTGTGAAAATCCCAGTAGATGAGCAGTTTCTGAAATACTCAGACTGGAATGCCTGGCACGGACAACCATTAGAAAGTTACTCAGATCCCCTTTCTTCCTCATTCTGAAACTTGTTTCAAGTTTACTAACCTGTTCACCACGTCTAGACTCCTGAATGCAATGACTCAATAATTAAAGGTACTTAGACACTCAGCTTATAAAAGTAAAGTGTAATTTACCAAAAAAAGAAAGTTGCATTTCTTTCAGTTTTTAGGTGCATCAATAAGTCATAACAGCATGATGTATCCACTTAAATCAAAGGTTGGATTTGTGTGAGATTGTGCTGTGGTGACAACAGAACAGGAATTGCTAAGGTTACCTACAGAATAAGTCATAAAATAAAACTTCAAAACCATTGATTGCACATTAGCAAAAATTTATTTTAAATTTGCCAACATATTATGCATTGATCTTAAATGAAGGTTATACAGAAATTAAATTCATCTGAGAGCCTGATTGTGAAGTTTCACCCATCACATTAACAGCATATTAGCTGATTTAAACAAAATCCTAAAATGCCCTGATTGTATATATTTTAAATATTCCCCAAAGACACCGGAGCCTCCATGGGGCCCTAAGTGAAACTTGATTTTAGGGCCCTCTATTTCTGCCAAAAATATGGATTTGCTGGCAAATGTCAAACATGGTGATGTTTTATTTATTGACTGCTGTCAAACATGATCTAAAATGTTGTTTTGAAGCCAAAAAAGATGAAAAATATAGGGCCATAATCCTGAAAATTAAGTCAATCGAGGTTAAAGCTCAATTTTACACAAATACAATCACGTTAGCGTAAATATTTGCCTATTTAACCGTACCGTTAAAGGCCACTAGCAAGCTTATTTTCAATTAACAGCCACACAAATCTATGTGATATACATTACAGTGCCAAGACATGCAAACATATATGCAGGCACATCTTTAACTAGAAAAGATCTGAAGATTTAACAAACTTCCTTCACTTCCAGACGATAGCTTTGACTTGGTGTCGATGTCTAATAACTGACAACCACTGGTTGTAGGTTTGTTACTGGAAAGCCTTGCTTTTTATTTTCCTCTGCCGTGCACACACTCGGTAGTTGTGCGCACAGTTCACATATTTCAAGAATGGCTGTTAAACAAAAGAACTACTAGGAAGCTATCTAATATTAATGCTGTTTTGGTCTGATTTCATGGTTTTTTAATCACGTTCCGGGCCCGGCCGTTACGGAGGGCAGTCATGCATCTCGCTAGATCGCCAAAACTGGGTAATATACCAGAAAGGTCAGTGGCCCCGTAGTGAGCGGTGGACTTAACTGGAGCTGAACCCCCCAAATTAATTTATTCTTAGGGCTTCATAAAACCTTGGGTTGGCTCTGAATGGTAAACTTGCTTTACTTTCTTTCGGCGCTTTGGGCGTTCATACATAAATCAAAAGGGCTGAATGTAGTAAGCATGTCACCCGCGAGGTCATCCCACAGTTTTTTTCCCCATGACCCGTTGTTAGGAGAAACCATGAGGAGAATGTTCAGGGGCTAAACACTTGAGTCACATAAATGTTTCTACAAGTACACGCTAGCGGTCCAGATGGCACCGCAGACTTCCCTCTAACTGTTTATGAGATTCAGGCTTTGCTCGTCAAACACTTTGATGCCATACGGGGCCACGTGACTCACTCCCTCTCCCTCTCCCTCTCCCTCTCCGCTTACGTCTGCCCGTCACTGTCTCCGTGTTTCTGTGAAACATGAGCTGTCGGTGCGATCGCTCCACGTCCTCTGTGTGTGTGCCTGCACACCTCTGCCAAGCCACCAGACAGCCCCGCTGCAGCCACAGATGGGCGAGACGGGGCCTAGCCTGCGAGAGCGTCACAGAACTTCGCCTCCGTGCTTTAACTCAATCTGTGCCCGTGTAGCGCCGGCACGGCCGGGCCTGGAGCCAGATCCGCCCTCGTATCTGTGATTGTCACCTCACAACACCAGCAGCACAGCAACACAACTCGACATTGTGACAGATTTAGAGACGGCACTCGGCGTTCTCGCCACCTGTCAGCTTGCCGCGTTCGGCCTCGCGTGTCCTGGGTTTCCAGGATGGGCGAGGGGCGTTTTGAGCGAGCTACGTTCCCCGTTACTGCCTTCCCTTTGGGGTGAAAAAACACCCATCTGTATTAACCACCTGCTGTTGTCACCGAGGGGCAGACTTTGTAACCTTTCACACAGCGGGGCCAGTTCACCAAAAGGTCTGACAGGCTATAGATTATACAAAAACCAGGCAGTTAGAAAGGACAAAAAAGATTATGTGGAGGATCGTATCCAGCGGCAGCCCAGAAATGCCACACGTTCCCTTGCCCCAAATGCATATCTTTGTGTAATAATATCATCAACTGGGCAATAAAATGTCTAAAAAGATACATCTCATCTTATTTTCAAAGGGCACGACTTACGCAGCAAATCTTTAAAATCTTACGAATGGGCAAAATGATTATGCGGTCACAGGTTATTCGCAATGAGCATATTTATGCTGCAATGATGAAACGCTCAGCAGCCAGCCAAGGCAGGGAGTAAGAGCAGCAGCAGCCCATGACTGAACTTTCTCACAGCAGAGAGAGTTATTCATGGTGAGAAAGAGAGCTGCGTCCTGTGGTTTACTCCTACTGATGGGGAAGATGCAGAGCGAAGCTCAGGCAGACCTCAGGCTCTTAATAGCACATCCATAAATTACCACAAGACAAGGGCAGTCTCTAAGGGGTCCCAGATGCGGGGTTTGGCTAAAATTACACCTCGTTTATCAACTCCTTTATTTCCGAGCTGCGCCTTTCACCAGGAATCCTTTCACTATTGCTCTGAATCCTCCTCTTACATCACTTCGCTGGGAGCCCTCTGTCTGTACACTCATGGCCGTACTGTACTGCCTTGCTGTGTTGTCACGATTACAGTAAATGCTTGCAAAGTTCTGCCATATTTAGGGAACAGTTAGCAGAATTTAATGCAAGCATTTGTGGATTTCAGATAAATGAGATAGCTTTGTTTTGTTTTCCTGGAGGGAAACAGGCATTTATCTACTATGACACGACCATCCTTTATCTAGATTGTTTTTTATCCTTTAAATTTCATAAACTATATATTCAATTTAACATTTATTTAATGTATTCGTCATTCTGACTTGTCAGGGTTACAAAAATAATAGATTGTAGTTTTTGCATACCCTGCGCCATATGACCGGGCCAAGTCAAAATCAAACCAAGCAACTGCTCAAGGCTCTGGGGACATTAGGGGACCCCCAAGAGCAATACATATATATATATATATATATATATATATATATATATATATATATATATATATATATATATATATATATATATATATACACCCTTTTGTATATAAAAATGGTTGCAGTAACGATAACGTGTCTTTTACCATGTAGCAGTTACTTATACCATCAAATAAGTAATTCTTTTTAAATTGGTCTTGAGCCCTCCCTAGTCAGAGAGGTCAGTCAAACTGGACTTTTAATATGACCTTCCTGATGTGCAATGCACAGTGTACATCCAAACTTCCAACATCCAGCTGGAAGAGAATTAGGCTAAACAATATCACCAAAAAGGACATAGCCTTCAGTGGCAGGGAAAAGAAAGAGTAAAAATAGGGGGAAAAAAAGCTATGAAAAGGGTTTTTGTAGTAAAATAATAGCAGGTGCTGCAGTGTCTGCTTCCGTCACAGTTAAAATAGTTTAATGATAATGCTGTGCTAGCTCTAATTCACAGCTTAGAACATAAATACTGTAAAAAATTTAAAAATTATTGGTTGAAATCCCTAAAATAATTACCACAGACGCTGAAGATGGGTGTCCACACTTTATTTAATTAATTTGGCCTAAATGTTTCCATTAAGTGTAGTTCATTTGATTTTTGTATTTGAATGTAAGCACTGTAAAACTGTGATTCTCGACATTAATGGCTGTATTTCAATGTTGTGTATGCAAACGTAAACCCCTATGACTCTCATAAAATTTATAGAAAGTATGAACAGTCAGTGACTTTAAACTGGGAGACGACTGTAAGAGGATGCTGGAAAGCATAACTATAACTGCAACTGTAATAACCAACATGCAATAACTAATGTGCAATTCTATTTAATACACTATGCAATAATCCTGAAAGAAGTAACTTCTGCTGCTACCACACCCGAATATATGTCAATACACACGCGTATAAGCCACAGTGAATGTACAGAAGACATCCTCTGCCTTATTTCTTTTCGTATTTTTCTTTTTTTCTTTTTCTTACCTACTCCTTTTTATCCATGGTATAATGAGGACACACTGTGTATATTTGATGCACCTCGTCCTACTTGACTCCTTCTTCCTATGATTACTGATTACTGAGCCGATGTGACATGTGAATTTCTCCAATGTGAGATCAATAAAGCCTATCTTATCTTATCTTATCTTATCTTATCTTATCTTATCTTATCTTATCTTATCTTATCTTAAAAATTAAATCAGGGAAAACAATATTAAGCATCCTCCCAACACAAGCCAACCCTTGGTTCAGAATACATCCAAAAGTCACTGACTTCCTACCAGAGCAGGTCACGGGTCAGTGAAACAAAGTCATCAAATGTATCATCTCTGAGTAGAAACAGATTTGCTACCTGCCCATATATAAAACAACATACTGGTCTGATACATAAAACAATAATAAGACTGTTCAAGCAGAAGAACTGAAGACAAAGCAGCAATGAATAAATAAATAAGTTAAACAAAGGTTTCTAGCTGGTAATCTGATTTGGCTGCATGATTCCTGTGGTGTAAAAAAATTGGGCTAAAAAGGGGGTTTAGAAAATGACCCCATTTCCAGGAAAAATTACACCCTGTAGTGAAACTCACCTTAAATTCTGCCGTGTTTCTTCCTAATCATGGGAACATTATGTAAGCAGCTCTCTGATGAACTGACAAGTCTAGATGGTTCATCCGCCACAAACAAACAAATATAACTTTGCCCAAGGATGTTCGGTGCCTTATAGACCAAAAACATGGTTTAAAAATGTATCCTTTTTACAAACAGGGGGACTAAATTACTCTATATGGATGTGGAAAGTCAGCAACAGCTTTTCTTCTTGCAGAGAAGTATAAAATGTCATAAAATGCGGTCATTGATCTTCAACGGGGACAGCTGTTTCCTAGTGTATTAGCTTTGTTGCCGTGCGTTGCCCTAAACGTGTGGATCAATCCGAGCCGTATTGTATCCTCCAGTTACAGCCCAGGAGAGTCTCGCCTCGGATGTTCGCTGTTGATTAAAACATGAAAGGCACTACACTTGTGTTACCCAGACAGCAGACGGTGCTAAATATGCTTCACTGGTTGGAGAGCATCGCCAGGCAAAGTATCATAATCAGCAGGGCACATGAGGACAACACCACTGGAATGCCAAGCACCCAAATGTTCACAGAAGAAACCAATCTCAGGCAGGAAACTCTGAAAGCCGTCTGCAAAGATGGAAATCTTTCGGCGCAACACATACAAAGACTCGGGGGCAAAGTCATCAAGTTGAATTAATGTGAAATAATGTCACAATTTTAATGGATTAACTAGACGTGAGGCCAGATACGAACAATTCGCTTGAGATTTGAAGAAAAAAACATCCATCCATCCATCAAGGCAGATGAAAATGTGTCAGTGATATAATATTTTGTATTTATCAGTTTTCCGCTATCTAATTTAAATCCATCTCACGCAACTCTGCCTATAGAACAGTCTTCCCTTCAGAAAGGCCTCCCTCTGCTATATGAGAGCGCTCATGATTCATACAGAGTTTCAAACATAGAAACACATAGATCTGCACCGTGAAGCGCTGGAATGATAAATGGTTTCGTGAAAATGCATCATTCA
Source organism: Fundulus heteroclitus (assembly GCF_011125445.2). NCBI lineage: Eukaryota > Metazoa > Chordata > Actinopteri > Cyprinodontiformes > Fundulidae > Fundulus > Fundulus heteroclitus. Next base: position 23,345,802 of record NC_046380.1, on the reverse strand, counting down.
TGGGTAAAACTTAATAATGTGCTCTGAGATGGTGAATAATTGACAGTGATTGGATTATTCAGTAGCTGGGCAGAATCCAATAATACGAGCTGTTGAAATACGTATCATGTCCATCACACAAACTCTGCGAACGCTGTGTGAATTTCAAGGATAAAATCCCACAGCAAAGTTCAGTCAGGTGCACCTGAAAACGATCCGCCAGATATTCCTTCACTATCGAGCTGCGTGCCTGTGATGGAGGGAATCACTGAATTAGTATGCGGCCATGCAACCATGACTCCTGAAGCTGAGAAACAATTGTAGCAGAAATTGACAAATTGCATTACATCACATCAAGTTGGGATTAAATTTTGATGATAAACAGCAAACCGAGAGAACATTTTTTTTGGGGGATCTTCAAAAGATCTGTGTGAAAAATAATTAAATGAATGAAGAGGGAGCGAAGAGTCTCTGATCATTTTCAGAGCCCTGATCATGCAGCGGCTCTGAAACAGATCCTGGACAGAGAGTGGTGAGATTCTGATGACCTTTTCAGTTCCTCTTGCAATCTTCCACGGCGTGCTCTTGTCTGTCATATTGCAGAAAAATGAGTGTTATTTCCTCCCCGCTGAACTAATTTAACCACACGTTAAAAGAAGCACGAAGATTTCAGTATAAATCTCCATGATTTAGCTAGCATCAATCAAAAATATACACACTTCATTAAATAATTAGAGTAAAAACAACTTGGAACGTTTCATAACTCATACATATAATATACATGTTTTACCTCAAATATATTAAATGACATCTGAACAATTAGTGTGCTTTAGTTCCCTTAAAGTCATCTGTTTTTTATTCCCCCCCCCCCCCCCCCCCCGATTTGTTATTGTAGCTAACAAACCGTCTTTAATCACTATGGCAAAACCGTAGACAAAAAAAAGAAAAGAATAAAAGAATTGATCCAACTACAGAATATAATGTTAACAGCATGTGTGAATATTATGTGCGTGCATGTTCACTGCTGATGAATGCATATGTCAGCGTTTCACAGAGCTGCGCTGGGCCTTACACGTGTGACACTGAGTGGAGCTAAGGACCGCTGCTTTGGGAATACAGCGTTATTGCTGGAGATGCACACCGATACACTCTTCTGGGAAGAGCAGATGGGCTTTTCATGTAGAAATAATCAGGACCATCCCACAAAGTAGGGCTGATATTTCCTGGATCAGGGCACTCTGACGCTGCTGTATCTCGCTGTCTCTGTCTTATTCCTTCTTTGGCGCCTAATCATCCCACCATTAGTGAAAAATTTTTTATTTTTACTTTTAGTTTGACATATTGACGTTTCTGTTTATGTTCCACTGGCAACTTCAATAAAAGTAAATTATTTTAAGCCATTGTACCACTGACAAGCAAAAAAGCAAACACACTCACTGTTAAAGAAGAAATATAAGTTTAATTCAGCCCAATACACCAATGTTTGAAATGGAATGTAAAAAACAAGCAAACAAAAAACAGAACTACAAACGGACTAACTCTTGTCACCAAGGACATAACATCCTGGTTCTTTTACCTTACTTTAAGGTAATGTTGAGATCTTAAATCTAAAACTAGTACCTAAATGTCGCCAAAGCCACACACCACACTGAGTCTGAAATCATCATCTAAACATGAACTATTCTTTTCTGTGTACTCACTGCAGCATAAATCAGAATATATGACAATATATTTAATTATAACTTGGAGTGGTTCTGATGAACTTGGCTAAAAGAAACAGGTGTCCGCTGATTCTTTTGTAGATTGCATATATATCCTCGCTGCTGCGACCAACTTGAAAGCAGAGGTTACATAAACTAGCTCCTGTCCAACAAGTCAGTAGAGGTTCCACATTCAGATAACAATGATTAAGACCCTTTTGCTCTGCAAGAAGCACAGGATCACTTTTGCTCCTCTTTCAGCCTCTTATTTCCATCCACGTCTCAGGTCTCGTTCACAAAGCAGATTGGACCATTGCTGTGTCAGCACAACACCCTTCAAACCTAATAGGTGCAAACAGCTTGCTCTCTCTTTATTTTTCCCTTCACATAATAAAAAGTGGGTTTTTGTTTCTTGTCCTGGACAAGGTGGTGGTGGTGGTGGGGGGGGGGGGGGGGGGGGGGGGGGTTCTGGGTTCTCTCCTCCTGCACAAGCCGTTGCCTTCAGCAATGCAGCTGACTGCATCATGCTGTCCTCAATATGCCCCGGCTACATTGTGCAGCGAGCACAGTTTTTTTTTTTTTTTTACAGAGTGCTTGCCCCCCTTTTCTAAAAGCAAGCAGGGCAACAGGTTGCTTTCTCATCTTTTGTTCTCCCCTTGCAATGTTCAGCAGACATGAAATATTTTTAACTGACCACAAGCTGCAAACTTGCAGTCAGTGTTCTCTGAGAGCTGAATATTTTATTTTTTTTACTCTGGCTGTAGACGAATGTAGAGTTGGGACTAAATGTTTTAAGATTCCCGCAAACACAGAGACGTCTTTCATTTCATTGTTGTTTAGATCTTGACACCGGGCCAGCATCTGGAAATCTCTGTCTCACTGTGCATTCATGAACACTCACACCTGCCTGCACTGCACCGCTGGCAACCCCATCACCAAGCTGACTCTTCCTCCGCAGGGGGCTCTAGGACACAACGCTGTCTTGACATCTTCTAAAATTCTCTCCAAGATGATGCAACAATGTCCTTTCCCGTGAAGCATTTTTGATGCACAAGAATGATGACGACTCATGTTTCCTTGGAGGTGACCATGGGTGACAAAGAAAGGATGATCCCCATCACTGTTCCTGTTCACTTATTTCCCTTTTTTTATAGCAACTCTTCTGAAATGACAGCAGTCAAATGCTATAACTTATCACACTTAGCGGCTAAGTACTTAATATTCAACCGCCCATTTACCCCCCTTTTACTACTCACAATGCTTCGACAACACACAGATTGGTGTAGTAGCTACGCATCTCAATCTCTTGATTGACTGCTGTTTATTTATCGCGTGGGATCACACCTCTATAATAAACATTTAAAATCAAAGCACCAAAACTTTTAAAACTTTTGAATTCATGTTCAGCTATTCATTTTTAACAATTCATTCAGCCATTACATTTTTAAGACAGTAAGAAATGTATTAATGTAATATGAAACAACAGGAAATTATAAGAAAAAAACTAAATATTAAACAACAATGTGCTTTTGCAATAAAATAATTATTTCTGCAAATTTAGTCAGAAACTGCCTGGATGTCTGCAGGACGTTTTCTTTAGGTAACGCCTCAAAGGGACTGGAAGTACTCCAGCTGATAAAAATATGGCAAAATCTTTTTTACACGAGATTGTTTCAATATCATAATTATTTTCATCTGGAGCTCCTTCTCTTCAGAGCGGTCGGGGCTTTTGACTGACTGTCCTCCACCAAGATTATCCACTTGAGCATTACAGTCAGCTCAGGGGGCAACAGAGGACGGTGTCCTGGTCTGTTGAATCCCATTTTCTTTCAAATCATTTGGATGGTTGATTCGTTGGGCATTGCTTGCATAAGGAAGACACACCACCAGGATGCACTATGGAAAGAAAGCGAGCCGGTGGATGAAGCGTGTCTTCTGCTGAAAGACCTTGGTTTCTGACATTTTTTAAGGGGGTCAGATTGCAACGATGGTCAGAGGTATGTTTCAAAAGTAAGCATGGTCTGTAAATTCTCCAGAACTAAATTATTTCCAGTTTACCATTGGATGCCACAGCAGAAATTTCCCTGCTTCTACCACTGTGAAATGATAGCTAATATCTTCTTATATTACATGATGAGTAGCATACTCATATTAAAAAGTAAAAAGAAAACAAAAAAACAAGACAAAATGAAGACAAATAAAAAAGCCAACTGAAGAAGCATGCAAATTCATAAAAATTTGGTTAATAAAAATTTGATAAGTGTAAGTAAATAGATTAACACTCTCCCAACTTCAATAATAACTTGCAGCTTTTGTCCAGAGGCCTTAGCACCAAGTGCAAATAATGAACACAGAGGCAGAAAACAGAAACATATTTAATGCCAACCCTGACTTTCTGCAGGTAACATCTCCACTTTTTTCGGGCTTCCACTCTCACACGTCATGCGGATCACTCCTCGAGCTTCTGCCTTCCTCCTCCATCTTATCTCCTACTCCTTTGAAGTCTTCAAATCAGAGATTACTCAGAAGAAAATCTTTGTGCCGCAATGGCCAGTTAGCTGAAGATTTTCGGGGTAAAGCTACATCATAATATTTGGCAAAATAATTCTATCAGATGGAAGATTTGGGAGGAATCTGTATTTTCCTGTCCAACAGTTTGGTTGCATACCGACCACTATCACATCATAGACTCCGTCTGCAGCTTGCCATTGATGAGTTTTGGCTTGTGTTAGAGCCTTGGCTCTACATATAAATCGTGTAAAGATCTAAAGGTTCCCCTATAAGCATCAGTGTCATGCCTGTCACTGCGCTTTACAGCCTTTTGAACGTGGCTTCTTTTATAAGGAGATTAGAGCTCTATTTAATAAAAAACACATAAAATTGCTCATGCAGACGTGCATGCACTGAAAAATTAAAGCGTCACGGATGAATAATTTTTTTAATCTAATACTGGCTTTGAGTATTTTATGCACACCGCTAATAATTCTGATGTTTGTCTTAGGGTATTTTTATTTCTGTTTCATGTCTTTAGTCGGGCTCTTTTCAATGGATCTTCAATAGAAGAACGTATTTTATGCTTCTGTTTTTACAAGCCCATCAGTTAGTTAAGATTGTTATGAATAGCAAATATAATCCCGTAACAGTTTTTTTCTTACGATGCTTAACAAAACAGGGCTTTGCTATTATTATTATTATTTATTCTTTTGAATAAGTGGCTTAAAGTGTTTGTAGATCAAAGTGGCTTCTTAGTTTGTACAAAACCATTTGATATAAATAAATTAAACTAAGAGAAATGTACTTAAATTTGTTGGAAAATTGCTATAAGAAGTCCTGTTTAACCTATACTAGAAGCCATTTAGGGGATGCAGCAAGCATGGAGAAAATCAAGCTCTGGTCAGATGAGGCTATGGTTCAAGATTTTAGCCTATGTGCAGGCTGTGTGGAGGAGGACTACCTCTATACACCCCCTTAATCATCCTTTGCTCAACATGAAACATGGCTGTGGGAGCATCATGCTGCGTGGACAGCTTCTCTTCCACAAGGGCAAGGAGGATGGACGAACTGATGGTCTGATTGATGGAGCTCGTTACCAGGATATCCTAGAAGCAAACCTGTTAGGGTCCGCAAAAGACTTGCAACTGGGGTAAAGGTGTACCTTAAAGGAAGACAGCAACCTTAATCATGAGGCCGGAGTTACAATAGAATGGCTCAGATCAAACCAAAATGATGGGATTTTACCTGTATGTGAAACTTGAATCAGAGTACTGGCTAAATGATCCCTGAAAATAACCACTTCCAATTTACCCTAAACACTCTCCGAACAGTAAAAGTGGGTATGCAAGGAAACATATTAATCTGTTTCACATGCCTACACATGAAAGAAAAAGATTTATTTTTGAAAAATCCCAACTGTCTACCTTACAAAAATCTGAAAAAGTTACAGAAAACCAAAGTTACAGATACAATATAATTAGATATTTTCAGACTCTACAAAATAGCAATAATCTGAACCACTGAGATATTGTTGTGCATACAGTCCAGTTGAAATGAAGCTAAAAGTGGAAAATCAACTGAAGAAACTCTTTGCTTACTTCCATCCAATCGGAGGCTGGTCCGCCTCCGACGCAGCCAATCTGCTTCGGGCCGCACCTCCACCAAGCCCAATCAGCATCCAGCGTTCATCTTAAAAGCAACTTCAAATCATCTCTCAGCCTGCTTTCCAGCAAGCGCAAGAATAGCCGTACTATTTCGGATTTTCGATTCAGACGACCATTTCAACCCACCTCCATCCCCTTCTCCACCATCTTAGCAAGCTCCATCTGGCTTTTCCTCGATGCTCCCTCAACCTCATCCCTACCAGAGTGTAATTCCTCCTGGACTCTCATGACTCTGCCCTGTCACTCCTTAAAACGGTCCGGCAGAAGACCGCCATGTTGAGGCTGGTTCTGCCAGAGGTTTCTTCCCAAAGGGGAGTTTTTCCTCTCCACAGTCGCTTCATGCTTGCTCATCATGGACAGTTCATGCAAACTTTGTTTGTCAAGCAAATCACCTTGCAAACCAGCCTCTATGGATTAACCAACTTCATCTATCTCAACTCCACCACCAGTTTCAGGCCTGGGGGAAAATATCCCTGCTCTCACACGTCTGCTTATGTACATTAAAGTATAAATCAGCGTTTATGGTTCCTGCTAAAGTCTGTGCGCCAAAGTTTAAAGTATTGCATCAATAAATTCTTCTAATTGCCTTTTCTCTCTCTCTGAGTTTTTCAGATTGAAATGGTCTTAACATCCGTATAGTGGAGTAAAACATTTCTGAGAAATGTTTTACTCTTAAGGTTACTCAGAGTCAGATGAGCTGCAGAGTTCATGCAGTACAAATATCTCTCACAAATTTTAAGAAGATGATCTCATTACTGAACAAACGCTTCTTACTTAACTTTTTGTTTGACTGTGTAAAAACAAAAAACAAACCAGCTTTTGTTAAAATATAAACACATTTGTACTGGGTAATCAGCCGTATGTTGTAAACCCTTCACTAAACTGAAGCTCTCCTTCTTTACACCTAATAACTGGTATTTAGACTGTGTAAAAAGAAAGATACAATTTTTGTCTCACTGTCTGACATAAAATCACACTACACTTTTTCATGTTGTGGCAAATTAGGATTATTAACTTTCTATTTGCTAAAAGCTGGACCAAAGCCCATCTGATAAGGTAATTCACAACACTTGAAATAAATGGCGGTACATCATTAATTGTATTTTAAGGCAACAACTAAAATTCACTATTTCCCCAGTGTAATATTAGGGAGACATCAGGAAAAGAAGTGTCTATAGGAACAATTTCCTACATGCTGGAACCTGCCACGTTAATTTGTTTAAGCAACTACATGCAGGTATAAACGCTATGGGAATATCCAGCCAACATAATGTTTCAGGAAAGAGACCTTGAAAGAAACTTGAGAAAAAAAAAAACATTATGTGGAAATATTGAAACTACATCTCAAGACATCAGCCAAGAAGCTTGGCTGAAAATGGATCTTCTAGATGAACAATGATCCTAAGCGTAGTGCCTAATTAATCACAAAAGTGGCTTATGGAAAAAACAGTCAATGGTTTGGAGAGGCCTTCACTCTAAAAATTTGTGAGCAGAGCTGAAATGTTGTGTGAGCAAGTCGACCCACAGATCTGACTGCACCAGTTCAGTCTGAAGGAATGAGCAATTTTCAGCTATTATCTCACATATCCATGCACATAATCCATTTTAAAATGCAACTCTAACAAATGCACATACATTTCTACATTTGTTTACACAAAATGATCTGAAAAGGTTCCTGTCCCATGATTACGGCATCTTACAATTAATTGTTTTTGGTAATCCTAACTGATCTAAAGCAGGTAAAGTTTACTCAGATTTCATGTCAAAGAGTAAAAAATGGTTGCACACATTGTTGTAAACGCCTCCTTTCAAATCTGTATAAATCCACGGAAAGTTAATTGTTTTTGCACACAGTTGCTTTAGGTGGTAAAAAGAAAACGTTCTAAAAACACAATAGCACCTGTAGAAATTTCCGCTTTTCCCATTTCTGGTAACCTGTTTCCTTCAACTATACCTTAGGTCACACTTAAGTTCTTAACTTAACCTGCTTTCCAACAACCTCCCACCTCTCGTTCAATAATGGATATGGTATCTGTGCGTTCACTTAACAAATCTCGCACCTTTACAACGTCATGATCCATCTTTCAATGAACACACATCAATAAGTACTCAAATTTTACTTCAGATCAAATGTCATTTTGGAACAATTTCAATAAATTTGAAAATGTTAAGAGCAAAATCTCAGTTTTTTCAAACTGCCTCCTCATCCTCTTCCCGTTGCCCAGCAGTTTCGTTCAGTACCGCCTGTTTTTCAGCTTCAGCACTGACAGCATAAGTCAAGTCGCACTGAGCAGTGTTAAATGAGACAAACATGAACTTTCTTTCCCAGGGGTTTGTGCTATAAAGCACATAAGAACGCAGCCACAGCTCTGCACTTTTCCACACAATACCTTTCTCTGTTAATGGACACACTGACAGGAAACCACTGACACACGGGGGACACTCTGACTCCTGAGAAACTGCTCAATCTTATCCGGCTTTTAGACTCATGCTTTAACTAAAATGCAGGATTTAAACAAGTTTTGTCTAATAACTGTGAAACATTATATACTTTCTTGACTTTAGTTTAAAACAATTAATGAAGCCTATTTGATGAAAACACCTCAACATTATCAGAACATTGTCTTATTCCTGTTTTTTTTACAGGGTTTAATTTAATCCAGTATTAGAGCATTCAGCGTTTCACGCTCTCCTTTTAGGTGTCAGAATGTAATTCCTTTTCATCCATAACATCAAAAGTGAAACAAAAATGCCACAAATTATAAACCAATTTCTGTTGTTGAAATGATGACATTTAGGACAAACCTTTCAAATGTAGGCTGACATTTTTTTTGTTGTCAGATTCACCATCGTGTAAAATTTTTAGCTGTTAGAGTCTGCAGCTGGAAAAATTCATCTAAAGGGCTTTAACAACGTTAAACCGTGCTTTAATTCAAGTGCTGCCTGTTTATAGATGTGCATGACCTCGGTGCTCAGAGATGGTTAATAAAGTCTGCCTTCCAACCACATCGTCTTATGGCGTGGGTTCAGATCCCAAGAGGAACTATTGTGTCTTTCCTACATTTCTGTCTGATATTAAAACAATTACGACCCTCCTGCTATTTTATTTAAGTTAGATGTATGTATCGGTTTGTATTTTTATGAATATTTTCTAAATAAGGAAAATTACTGTGACTGCATCATGGTACCATGCAAAGACAATTAATATATTTTTCTATAGCAAATACAATAATTTACGTGTTGTTTTTAGTTTTGCCTAAAATAAACTAATTATGTAAATACTTTAAATCAAATGAACAAAGTAGTCTGTTTCTTGAAAAAAAATTGATCTCTAAACTATATCAATCAGATAAACAAATGAAGTCTGTCTAAGTCTAAAAAGCCTATAGTTCCCGTACCATTTTCAGGTTGATTGTTTTCTATTTTTGTCCAGAAACAGATCATGTGGCTGAGCAACAATAACTAAGTATGGGTCAGTCTCTCTTCAAAAATGGCCGTTTCTCAATTCACGAGAACGCGAGTCCGTACTCGCGTTCTCGTCAAGTCTGTTCTCGGTAAGAACACAGGAAGATCGGACTTGACGAGAACGCGAGCACGCAGCACGTATGGTGTATTGGAACAGAAGCGTACTTGTGACGTCATGAGACGCACAGTTTTTAGCATTTCTTTAACATTCAAAACTATTTATATACTACACCTCTATGAAGGCAGTTTTGGGTCTTTATTATTCAATAAAAAAAAGTATTTGAATCCGAAAATATATTTGAGACTCAAAAAATACATTTGAACACTGATTTTCTTTGATTGAAAATTTTTTCTTTGATAGAAGTCCGTTTTTTTTTTTTTGTTTTTTTTTTTGAAGCAATGTTTTTAATTGAAGTAGCATTGTTTTTTGATTGGACCATATAATGGGTAGGGCATTTGTGTCTTTATCATTTGATCAAAAAATAATTTGCTTCAAACAAACAAACAAGATAATCAATAAAAAAAGTCACTTCAATGAAAAGATAAACGTTTTCAATCATAGAAAATCAGTGTTCAAATGTATTTTTTTGAGTCTCAAATATATTTTTGGATTCAAATACTTCTTTTCTTTGATTGAAAAGTTTTTTTTAAATTGAAGTGAAGTTTTTTTTAATTGAAAATATATTTTTTGATTGAAGCAACCTTTTTTTTTTGATTGAATAATAAAGACATAAAACTGCCTTCATACACCACAATAAATCTTATTGAATTTTTTTTTTAAAACAACATTTTTAATTTCTAAAAAGCCTAAAAATTATCTTGCCGCGGTGCATTCTGGGCAAGCGGTCAGTCTGAAGAACGCACAAGCCTGCTCTGATGCATGCTCGATAAAGAGGGCGGGCGAGAACAACATCCGGGGAATTCGGCGCGTTCTCGGTTTGCCGTTCTCGGCAATCGGAACAGTACTCGGGCTGAGGCTGATGACGTGTCACGAGCACACGAGACCGCTCAAAAACGCATATTGAGAAACGGCCCACGTTTCCTGTATTTAACCAAGTTTAATGGATGGGTCTGCTTTTGAGTGAACGCCACTGAATGTCTCTGGTCCTATTTATTATCAAATTAAAGTGAAAGCAAAAGGTGTTATTAATAAAGGAGCTCTATTGTGCTCTGTTTTGTACTTAACTTTGGATGCCACTGATTTACAAGGATTAGAAACTCATATTTCTCAGTGAGTTTACCCATAACTATGTCTATTAAAATCATTTCAAAACCAAAAATTAAACACATAGCTTTCATTCTAACAGGGTAGAAAAACATTTAACCTTTTTAATTTTAGCTCCATGTTAGTTTGTTAGGAATCCCTTTAGAAGGTAACAGCATAAAGGCTGCATAAAGTAGTAGATAATTTTGATCAGCTAGAATATTTTCTGTTTAAATAAGTGATCTCCATCTGTAAATATTAAAGGTTGCCAATGTGGGAATAAATGGTCAAGTTAGATAACAAGTCAGTTTTTACAGTAAAATCTAAGTTTAACTTGGTAAGAACCAAAGAATATGCAGTATATATATGTAATTAAATGTATACTGATCAGCATATATAAACACTTAGTGATTTATAACTTTCTGGTTCATCTAGAAACAAATATGACACAACACTGAGGCCCATTTCTCTTAATCATGCTCCAGAATGGATAAGACAAGTAAAACATCCCATTCAATTAAGGCGGATGTATTTTGTTTTTCACAAATCAGAGAATAGCCACAAGAAAACTGAAACCAGGGCAATAAACATGGAGGTTGATTTTTCATCACATCAGGCTGGGAGGTCTTCAGATACTGACATGAAATAATTATGGAATAGAAGAATATAAATTGGTTTTGCAGGTCTTCATAAAAGATTGAGTGATCTAATGAGGAACCAGGTAATCAGTGTTAATGTCACTTGCCACTTTTAATTACATTCTTCCTAAAAGAGCAAGCATGCTGCCACCAGACGCTGCCTCACAAGCTCAGAAAGGCTGTCAAAGTAGTTTAAATAGAGACAATAATTATCACACGGAAACGTAATTATCCTCCTGCCCGCATGATCAGCCCTTCTCCAGCTGACCTGAAACGCTCAGAGGGGAAACCAACTTTTGAACTCATTTGAAATAATCAGTCACTGATCTGTCAAATAACCTTGACCTTAAAGCACTTCACTCCCAAATAATTAAATATTGCCAACGTGTTTCGTCATTCTTTTTCCACGCAGCTGCAAAGCCACATTGCAGCTCAACTGACGTGCGTTTTTTTTTTTTTTAGTCCGTGCTGCTCCTCTTTGCTAATTCATACATACACTCTGAACTGACACTGTTCAGCACCGTGTCGGTGTAAAGTTCAAAATTTGCAGAAAAGCATCCCAGCTTCAGTTGAGTGACAGCGGCATTATCGACGCAAGCTGCTACCCCGGTGCTTTGACTGAGTACTTCTGTAGGGGGCTTTTACAAGCTACACAGCAGCACCATAGTTTCACTGTTCTGTTCCCATCACGGCTGTGTTTTGTTCTGATCATACGTGACTATTTACACTAGAGTCTTTTACCTTTTGGAATATCTTTCCCATTTAATATACTTTAAAAAAAATGTTTTATACAAATGTCGTCAGTCACTACATGACCATTTGACATCAAGACTGTATCTGATTTTAAAATGTTCACTACCAGGCTTAAAAATTGGTTAAAGACAAACCAAAACTGTACTCAATTTTAATCACTGCAATAAGGTAAGAGTTATGCATGATATGCATGTATTTTTTTAATTGAAGTAGTGTATTATGTAAATCCTATTTTTATATGAAAGCCCAACCAGGGACAGGAGTTGAAAATTAGCATTAGCTATATACTTTATATGCAGCACTTAAGTGACATGCTTTGTTTTGTCACTATGTTTGTTTGCATTGTCCCCGTCAAGTAAAGATTAATTGAATTGAATTGAGTTGTAAGATCAATTAAGTGAACACCTATGAGCTGACTAGTTGCGATAAAATAGCAATCATGGATCTTCTTAACTCTGGTAAATGCAGCCAAACTGCAACGCTGTGAAACTGGCATTTTATTTTGCTCTTATTTAATTTTCTTATATAACAGTGACTTCTGCCACGTATTACATATACAGTTGAACTCACACGATCTGCAGATAAGCACACATTTACATGGATGAGTGCTCTTATAAGGAATCTAATACCAGGGACTTGTAAAATATGCAAGGCAATTATAAGGTGTTTTTAAAAAAAAAAAAAAAAAAAAAAAACTATTTCAGCAAAAATTTCTTACCACTGATAAAATATCTTATTCCGAAATGCCTCAAAAACCTTATCTTCATTGGCCGTTTTTCTTTGGAAAACTGACTTTTTGTACAAAAACATATGATTGTCACATTGTTTCCTGCCTTATACGTAGTTCTAACCAACAATTGCATCACTGTGGCCACAAAATAAACCTTGTGTGGGTATAACGTTTGAATCTGGATTGCTAAAAGATGCAGCAGAGATCCAGTGAGGAAACAAATGTGGTGAAACTAATTTTGCTCAGCAGGGTGAATCCATGCAGTCTAATCAGTTTATTACCTATTGACAGCCGGGCAGCAGCGCATTTCAAAAGCAATCAACATGTTTCTGAGCGGTCATCAAGCATTGTGTAAAATAATGCATGATGACATTTACTAATAGTGACTTAGTTTTTTTTCAATTGTTGTTCTATTACAATCACAAACATTTAGGTATTTAATTGGGAATTTATGTTATATTCCAACACAAAGTGGCAATGTGGAAGGAAAATGATGCCTGGCTTTTAACATTTACAACTTATTACAATTTTAAACATTTCACTTGTATTTGTATTCAGCCTCCTTTATTCCTACATAAAGCCAGTTCAATGAGTTATCTTAATATTTCACATAAAAGTCCACCTGTATGCATCTTGTTCTCAGTATATATACAGTTGTTCCTTGAAGTCCTCAGAGGTTTGTTAGAACACCACTGAACAAACAGCACCATGAAGATGAAGGGACACAGAGGACAGGTCAGGATTAAAACTGTGCTGGAGATATCCACAGCCCAATTGGGAGAACCTGTTGACAAAACAAACTGAATAAATCAAATGAAAATCTTCCATATTACAAATTAGGCCTTTATGTAGGAGTAGCAAGATGAAAAACATTGTCTAAAGAAAGCTTAAAGAGCCCTGTTTGCCACAACACTCTGTAGGGGACTCAGCAAATGTGGATAAAAAGTGCTGCGGTCAGATGAGACCCAAATGTAGCTTTTTGGCCTCCCTCGAACTACTTTGTGTGGTCTAAAACTTAAGCTACACATCACCCTGGACACATCATGTCCATGGCGAAACATGGTGGTGGCAGCATCATGCTGTGGGGAGTCAAATCTTGAGTAAGGACGTTAAAGGTGTCAGAGTTTATGAGACAATGGATTAGTGCTAAAAACAGGGGCAATCCTGCAAAAGACTTGGTACTGGCAGAGGTCCACCCCACAATGGAAAATCAACACTAAACATCCAACCAGAGCGGCAACAGAACGATTAAAAGATCAAAACATATTTATGTTTAAGAACAAACCCAGACCTAAATCCAACTGGGAATCTACGGCAAGACTTGGAAATTGATGTTCAAAGACGTTCTCCATCCAATTTGACTGAGTGACAACTAGTTTGTTAATAAAATTGGGCGGAAAACTCTAATTAAAATGTAACAAGGCATCGACTCAGGGTGGCTGAACAAAAATGCACATCCAACTTTTGAAAAACAAAATGTCTGCATATTTAATTTTTCTTCCACTTCACATTCCTGCACTGTTTTATGTAGGTTTGTCATATCAAATCCTAATTAAACACATTAAACATTGCAGTTGGACTGTGTCAAAATGTGGAAAATGGCAATGGCTAAGAATATTTTTTATAAGCAGCACCAGCATTGCTGCTTATGTTTTTTTATTTAAGCTGTGAAAAGGCTCATATTAAAGTTATTTTTATTGTGTTTTACTCTTATCACAGGTTGCAAACCTTCTGCGACTTTTCCAAATCCCTCAAATCAGCTACGCCTCTACAAGTGCCAAACTGAGTGACAAGACTCGCTATGACTACTTTGCTCGCACCGTGCCCCCTGACTTCTACCAGGCCAAGGCCATGGCAGAAATCCTGCGTTACTTCAACTGGACCTACGTGTCAACCGTGGCCTCGGAAGGGGACTATGGCGAGACTGGCATCGACGCCTTCCAGCAGGAGGCCCGTGCTCGCCAAATTTGCATCGCCACGTCAGCCAAGGTGAGCCGATCGATGAGCCGCTGGAGTTATGAGAACGTCATCCGCTCCCTTCAGCAGAAGTCTAACGCCAAAGTGGTCATCCTGTTCACTCGCAGCGAGGATGCCCGGGAACTGCTGGTGGCAGCCAATCGCATGAATGTCACCTTCACCTGGGTGGCCAGTGATGGCTGGGGGGCGCAGGAGAGCGTGGTGAGAGGGAGCGAAGCCGTGGCAGACGGAGCGTTCACCATAGAACTGGCTTCATATCAAATCCCCCACTTTAACCAGTACTTCACCGCTCTGCATCCGTACAACAACACCAGGAATCCCTGGTTCCGAGAATTTTGGGAAAATCAGTTCCAGTGCAGTCTCCATGATCTGGTCTGTGGAAAGCACTCGCTGCGCGACATTCAGTTTCAGCCAGAGTCTAAGATCATGTTTGTAATGAACGCTGTCTACGCGATGGCTACCGCCCTGCACAACATGAGGCAAGCCTTGTGCCCCAACTCCACCAAGGTGTGTGACGCTCTCAAACCTGGAAATGGACGAAAGTTTTACAGGGACTACATCCTGAAAGTCAAGTTTGATGGTAAGTAAAATTTTATTAAACATGCCATGTGTAAAAAAAAATTACTGTGATGCAAGTTAGTTGATATTTGTGCACGGTAAACAACAATCAGACATAACTTTATGACAACTTTCCTTTGAGTGTTTTTGTCCCCATTGTTGCTAAAACAGCTCCGCTCTGTTGAGACATCCTTTATGTTAAGATCCTTTAAATTGTGAGGTGGGGGGGGGGCTCCATGGATTGGACATGTTTTTACAGCAAATCCCACCTCACGCTTGATTGAAAGCAGATCTGGAGGCTAAGTCTACATCTCAAACTCATTGTTGGTCTCTTCAAACTCCTCCTGAACTATTTTTGCTTAGTGGCAAGGTGCATTATCCTGCTGCAGGAAACCACAGTCATCTGGGAATACTGTTTCCATGACGGGGTGTTCATTGTCTACAATAGTGTCTAGGTAGGTGGTGTGTGTCAAAGTAACGTCCATACGCATGGCAGGACCCAAGGTTCTGCCCCAAAGCCTCACACTGTCTCCATCGCTTGACATCTTCCTGTAAGTGACGCATACGCCCCCCTGGTCATCCAAATGATGTAACAGAAAAACATGATTCATCAGACGAGGCCACCTTCTTAAATTGCCTAGGGGTCTGATTCGGATGCCCACATGTCTAGTGTTGGTGGACAGCGGTCAGCATGGGCACCATCACAGATCTACGGCTCACGTAACAAACAGCAATGTGTTGTCTCTTCTTAAAACCTTTCAATCAGAATCAACTTTAACTTCTTGAGCAGTCTGAGGCAAGCCTCTGCTCCCTTTGTGCGTCAAAAAGGCTCAGCCACCTATTTTACTCTCACTGAGTCACCTCTGTTCCTTCCTGTAGACTCTGACAGCTACAGATCGGAAACACGTCCCCACTAAATCAGCTCTTCTGGAGCATACTTAGAGAGTCACGCTTGGATGATTTTCCCAAGAAGTAAATACAATAGAGCACCAAGGAAAGAACCAACATGAAATTGGGCATCTTGACACTTTGTCACAGTAGCTTGTCACAAAGATGTTAATTGTTTCTAGTTTTTATATCCAAACCTTAAAAAAAAAAAAAAAAAAAAAAAACAGGATGGATTTCCTTGCTTGGTTTAACAAAAGTGTGTTCACTCAAACAGATCACAAATAAAAAGCAATTGATCAAGCTCCCTTTACAGCAAAGCCTGGCTGGGTAGTAACGTTTGCACAATACTATAAATGTTCTGAGTTTGGGTTCACTATCCGGTATGTACTGAGTTTAACAAAGAAGAGGAGGAAGAAGCTTAATTATTCTAACATGTGCTTTACTCATTTGTAAATTTAAACCTTAATATAATTTAATCGCTTGAAGTCCGATTCAGACATGCCAAATTAGATTACAGCAGACTATTAGATTTTACCAGTTTATATTAAAATACTGATTTAGTGGCAAGCAAATTAGACATGTCCCTGCACTGCTGCTGCAGATCAATTTTGTAACAATTTAGTTAGTGAGGATGACACATTTTCTCCGTCGCTCCTTCATGCTGCGAAGGTGCTTGTTTTTACCTCTGAATAGAACCCTTCAGCTGAACACCTCAGATACTCATCAAGAAAAGAGCTTTTTTTCTCCCCCTCTTGTTAAAGGAAAGCAAAAAAATGTGTTACTCGTTCTGCATCAGCTCCTCCGCACGTTGAAAATGATAATCTTACCTATTCAAATGCTCTCACTTTTATAAGGGCTTTGGGTTATCCTTCGATTTATGGAAATACTGACATTTTCAGAGATGGAAAATAAAGGAGGGGGGTAGTGTGCTCTTATCCAGCTGTGCTTTTCTGCTCTTCACAATTTCTATAAAAAGAATGAAAAAACATACCCAGAAGATTTGACTATCCAGAGGCTTTGAAGTGGATTAAAGCCCTTAAATTAGCCGGCCCCGAGAGGTCTCGCAGGACTCTAAGGAAAAAACAGGTGGACCACTAAGTCCTATACATGCATTAAATTATATCACAGGTTTGATGTAAACGTGACAAAAATTACAATTAACATATTATGTCATCCTAAATAGACATGGTAGTTTAACTTTGAATTTATTTAGTATTAATAAAATAATTAAAGTTTGCAATAAAGTATGGTATCAAAGAAAGCTCTGTATATATACAGGTATATATATAGGTTGGTGTTTTCTATAATTTGCTATATGTGAAGGTTTTCCCATATCTCTCAACAAAGTCTGTTTTTTGAGACATATAAAATTTTCTGGCCAGCAATACAGTCTAACAAAGTGGTAGATACCTGTCTAAATATTGACTGATCTCAGCTTAAATTCACTGATGAATCAGCTCCAGTTTGTGAAACATATCTGTAGACCACATGCAGCATGGTCTCATATATCTGCCGAGGGTCTTAGAAGATGAAGCGATGTAATTTATGTCAAGTCAAACATCTGGGAAAGGAAACAAAATCATCCCACATTTAAATAAAAATGTGCGTATAGAGTCTGAATGTGCAGTTGGAATTAAGGCTTTTCTCACATCCTGACAAATATCCAGATTTTATTTTTCTTTTCGCTTTTTTTTTGCTGGAAAAGGGGAAGAGCCAATAGAGTAGAGGAAAACAGCCAGAGAAACCCTGGCAGTGTGTCTATGGACATATTCAGGTAATAGTTAGGACTCACCACTCAGGTCAGCCTTCATTTAGGGTGTGACATTAGCACTAAGGGGGAAAAAGGCATTGTTTGTGTGTTTTTTTATTTATTTATGCAAGAACCTTCTTCTAAAACAGTTTTTTTCATAGAAGCTAAAGCTATCACTAGGCCATCATCACAATGGAATTAGATGGATATTTCCATAAAGATCGGAAGCTTTTTTACACTGAAGACCAAACCTGTGAGCCTAGTCAGAATAAACATCATAATAAAAAGCAGAACGATGTACACATTTAAACTATAAGCTCAATCAAACTCTGTTTTTTAAACCTTATTTTTATTTATCCAAATCTGTTCAACTTAGTTCAGAGATACCTATTCCAGTTAGGATACTGTCTGCTCATAACCTCTCCACAGAACCGATGTAAAATAAATAATCAAAACCATCCCTTCATGGTGTGAAGTACAATCTGAAAATTTTCTAATTATGTATTTGTGAAGCAAAACTTTGCATTAACCCATTTATACCACCAATATTTTCACAAAAAAGAGGTAGCATGCTTGTGGAAGAGTCAGAGGTGATAAAAGGAAAGATTAATCAGGTATGATGAAGCAGTTGTCAGTATAAATATTAACATAAATAAAAAATTATTATATTTCAAAAGAGATTCATAACAGTCCAAGCAGCATAGAATATATAATATTTGTATTTATACCATCTGCTGCTTCTGTTGTTTGTATCTGTGTCCTGTCTCAGTGAGTAGTTATTCTGTGGTTGAATAATGATACGGCATGTATGATTAAAGATCAAAGTCCTAAACTGATTTAAGTTAAACATTCTCATTGATGGAGTCCTTATTTGGGATTGTTTTTCTTTGTTTTAGTTGTTTTTCTTTCAGCAATCGTCTAACACTTGCCCATGTTTGTCCTGTTCCCTTTCAGCGCCCTTCCTCGCCCCTGACACAGAGAACGCTGTTCGTTTTGATGCCTTTGGAGACAGCGTTGGCCGCTACAACATTTTCCACTACCACAAAGAGGCTGGCCGCTATGTCTACCGCAAAGTTGGCTACTGGGCTCAGAGTCTGACCTTAAACACCAGCCTGATCCCATGGGCTGGCCATGTTGTGCCCACTTCCCAGTGTAGCGACCCTTGCAGGAAGAATGAGGTAAAAAGCATGCAGCCAGGGGACGTGTGCTGCTGGATCTGTATCCCCTGTCAGCCGTACCAGTACCTTCAGGATGAGTTCACCTGTGCTGACTGCAGCTTTGGAGAGTGGCCTTTGGCCAATCTCACTGGCTGTTACGACCTACCTGAGGAGTACATCCGCTGGGAAGATGCCTGGGCCATCGGGCCTGTCACCATTTCCTGTCTGGGGATGATGAGCACACTGTTTGTCATTGGGCTTTTTCTTAAAAACAACGAGACGCCTGTGGTGAAGGCCAGTGGACGTGAGCTCACCTACATTCTTCTGCTGGGAGTGCTGATGTGCTACAGCATGACATTCATCTACATCGCCAAGCCTTCCACAGCAGTATGCACGCTGCGCCGGCTGGGTTTGGGCACCTCCTTCGCTGTGTGCTACTCAGCCCTCCTCACCAAGACCAATCGCATTGCTCGGATTTTCAGCGGCGTGAAGGACGGCGCCCAGAGGCCTCGCTTTATCAGCCCAGCCTCCCAGGTTGCCATTTGCGGGGCTCTGATCTCCTGCCAGCTGGTGGTGGTGGTGGTCTGGATGTTGGTGGAGACCCCAGGCGTGAGAAAGGAAGTGAGCCCGGAGAAGAGAGACATCGTTACCCTCAAGTGTAACAGCAAGGACTCCAGCATGCTCGTCTCCCTCACCTACAACTGCATACTCATCATCCTCTGCACGGTCTACGCCTTCAAGACCCGCAAATGCCCCGAAAACTTCAACGAGGCCAAGTTCATTGGGTTTACCATGTACACCACCTGCATCATCTGGCTGGCCTTCCAACCCATTTTCTATGTCACTGCCAGCGACTATAGGGTAAGTTAAATTAGGCCACATGAGCATTCATATGCTGTCCTTTTTCTAAAGGATAACCCCCCCCCCCTGCATAGAGCGTATGCTGCGGTTACTATTTTAAATTATTTGTTCAGTTGGTTTAGGGTTCTTAAAATCTGAGTGGAATACATCCTTGCAGATAATGGCTTCCTCTGTGCTGGAAATTGTATTTCATATTCATCAGAGCAGCTCTTGCTCAAAGCCTGTCTGCTCAGAATGTGTTGACTGGGGATTGTGGTGCATGGAGTGTGTTGAACTCAGAAACCTAGAAAGGACTAAAACTAACAAACATGATACAATAAGCACCAATAAGCCCCACAACAACAAGGCTAATTAACGGGCTTCGGCTTACAAAGAGGTGTAATGCAAGTCTCTGAATCAGCGTGACACACAGAGAGATGTGTAGCGGTTGAGAAATCTAAAAACTCAAATTCCCAAACTATAAAGAATCTCATTAGGACATGTATGCAAGTATACTGTAAATAGAGGATATGTCAAATGCTTAGTGAAATCACCCACAGCTCCTTAGTGAAACAACCAATTATATCAGATTAGAGCATCTCCATGACTGATCCATTCTAATTCCAAAACATCTGAAAGGAAAAAGTGCTGCTTAATTATTCCCCTTTAAATCTTAAAGATGACAGATCAAGCGCTAAAATTCTCCTGTATGTGAGATGAAATAAAAGTAGTTGTGTAGGTCTCTTTTGAATACATTTTTCTTGTAAATTGGTGTAAACAAGCTGTGCGATATTGTAGTGAAGTTCAAAATATTGTCGGAAGATGCAACTATCTAGATGCAAAATCGCTGCATTGCTTCTAGGTTCGTTTTCCTTGTCAGACTTAAATACAAACAGCAAAATTAAGTCATAACTAAAAAATCAGTGTCTTCATAAGGCTCGCTGGGATTTTCACTTGATAAAAGATAACAGGCTGTCATTTTTGAAGGAGAATTGCTTACTGGGATCTGGCATTCAACAGCAGGAGTAATGTGGTTTCAGAGGAAATTTGATACTTTTAACTTTAAGAGAAAACAGGAGGGATGTTCTGATCAAATTTGTTTCCCCCTCTATGATGATCAGGACCATCTAGCCTCAAGCATTTGCTGAACCACAATGTGATACAAAGCTAAAGTTAATAAAATAAGTGTGTTGTTTGCACTAGTCTTTAAATTAAATTAAATAACACATTTCGTCTGTATTCTTACATTAGTATTTTGATTGTGTCCAATCTAATTCATTCACCAAAAGTGTTCCAGATGCTACAGGATCTCCTGATATTCTGTCCCGATAGACATTCCTGCAGGTCTGCATTTAAGGGACAGTTCAGTTTTTCTTTTTAAGTATTGTTCTGTTAATAGGTTTTAAGGCGCCAGTGTGTACGATTTTCACACTGGCGCTCCATCTAGTGGTGGATAAATGAATTACAAACAAACTCGTTGTCAAGCATGTAATAATTACAGAAGCTGCGGAGTATCATAATTGTGACAATGTCCTCCATGTATTTGGTACCAAGCTGTTGCTAATAGCTAATAGCTACGGTCATCGTGTGAATTGGTTTTTGGCACTGTTGCCAAGTCCGCTTGTTTTTTTTTCTAAAATCGCTAGTAAATTCTGTGATTTGTGTTTTTTTCTGGGCTTGTTTCTGAATGTGCAGTCGCCTATTTGGGCTTTAAAATAAGCGTCAATATAAACACAAGTAAGAGACCCACTCTTACTACTGCACTACAGACACTATGAACTGGTCGGCTCAAACATCCCTCCGCATACATACTTACTCCCTTAGAGGGAGACAACAAGATGAACAAACGAGCCGTCTCTGCCGGGAGGACAGAGTAGCTGCTGGACCACGCAACCCTGTTTCTAACATAAGGCCAAAATAAACTTCACTGTTATATTGAATTTACTTACCTGCTGTCCAGCAGAAAGCCAGCAACCTCCGTATTCATTTTAAATCCTCGCTCTCTCATGAATTATCTCCACCTGGTAATAATAGCTGTTCCAATATAAACTCTAGTTTTCTCCGGTTAGTACTTGTTTTTCTTTTCTCAGTTACTTTCTATTCCCTCTCGCAGGGCAAAGAGTATGAATGGTCCTCCATTTCAACAGAAAATGGCAAATTAAATGATCTATGGTTGTCTTTACTCTTTTATACACCTCCTCCAATAACAGCACGTCTTCATATAGAAGACAGATAGTTAAAACGCGTATGGCTGACAAGTTTGTCCCCTTTCAGCTTCTGAAATCAGGATTTTACTGTCTGCTAATGCACTAGCTATTCTTGCGGGACAAGCTCCAACAGAGCACTTGTAAAAACAAAAAAATATGTCAAATATGGTTTAAACACATGAAGCATAAAATGCAGTCGTTCACAGTTCAGCCACCCATGAAAATAGCCAGTGTGTGTTTTTTTTTAATAAAGGTGACTGAAGTTTAAAGTTATGTGCTACTTTAGCTGTTTTTCAAAGAAAGTTGGATCAAACTTCAGGCAGCTGTGAAATTGTGTTTTTTAGCTGAACTGACAATACCCTAAACCAAACCTACACTCCATATTGTGCAATCATAAAACACTTTACACAGGAAGATGATTGTTGATCATAAACCATTAAGACTGCTTTATGGTGGCAGACGTCCACTTTGGCCCATCTCTGACCAGACATAACCTTCGGCCTCCAGCACCACCTAATCTGAATTTATAGGAAATGCAGAAATCAAGAGAGTTACCTGTTGCTGGTACGATATTAGCAGCTTTTAACCTTTTAGCTGAATCTTACTTAGCATATTCGGACCTGTTCCTTGAATATGCTGCTTCAACACCTGCTAATTATTTAAAGCTACAAAAATGTGTCACCTAAAAAAAAAAAGCTTAGTTTTATCATTTGTTTTTCATGTTGTATCTGACTCAAAACTCGTGATTTAACTTAATAAATAAGGTCTGTTAAAATCGGCACACATACAAACAAGCGAAATAGATAAATACATAAACGTATTGCTGAATGTGCGATGGTTATCTGCAGACACAGATTCATAAATTGAACTGAAAGAAGTGCATAGAAAAGACTGGCCTTGGTTTTGAGGGATTATCCCTCTGGGATCCCACCGGCATGCAATGAAAGAGAAACAGGAGGGAGAAACGGGCGTAGGAGCCTCCTGACACAGCTGCCTCTGCAGAAACATGAAAAAGGCAGGCAAGACCATGAGGGCTAAATGGGAACTGAACGTCTCTGTGTGTCCCTGTGCGTAGCTGTGTGGAATGGAGTGTGAAAGACTGGGATGCTGAGTCCCAGCTGTGCTCCCTCCATCCTGGGACTTCAGTGATGCTCAGAGGAACCCTTCCTCTGGCCCCTTTAGGCAACATAATCCACAGCTTGATTGGACTCATTAGGTAGATGCAAAGTTCCCCTTTGACCAATGAATAATTACTGAAGCAACTGAGTTGGCAGAGTGCCTCTAGTTTTTTTTTTTTTTTTTTTTACTGGCAGTGACATATTGCCAGCGTTCTCCTAGTTTTACAACACGTCTCAGATTGTGGTCACACCCTGATGCAGATGTTCAGCTGAAAAACAAATACAGATCTGATTGCAGTCAGCTAAGAAATAGTAAACAATGCTAAATACAAACTACAGAGCAGGGGTTGCCTACTATGTTATGTAGTCAAGGTACATTGCAATTTTTATTTTCTGGTGTTTCTTTCTACTGTAACACAAGACGGGTGTGAGTTTATGCCTGTTTCACATCAGCTAATGTCAGTCTCGTGTTTTTGATGCCAGGCAAATGACAAATCAAGGAGCTGGTTAATTTCAATAAATACAATCAGCAAACAATTTAGATTTGATGATTAGCAATATTATTCATAATTCGTTACAATAGCAATTAAACTTTGGTTCCAGTTTGTGGATAATTGTACTAATGCTGCTATTGCTAAAAAATGACTTTAAAATTAAATTACAATTTATTTTTCTCTGCAGTAATTGTTGTTATCATGAAATCATTTCATACTCAGCTTACCAGCAGCATTGCAACTGGAACTACTTCACTCTGGGTGCGCTACATGGCTGTAAATGGCAACATTAGTTCAAATGGGGTAATTTCTTCCAAAAAGACTTTTGGAAATGCCTTTGTTCGCTATCACACTAGATCTGGTGATAATGCCCCAAAACCTTCATGGTATAATGTTTTTATGACATTGATATTCTATCTTAACTACAAGTTGCTTGTTTAAACGCCTGTCAGTACATGTCTGGGTGTTATTTAAATATGAATGATGCTATTTTCACGATTTAGAATTTAAGTTTTTTTTTTTATAAATAATCCATAATTTGTTTGTGATTCCTTATAATTTAATATGTTAAATTTTGAATGCAAGCTTAACTTCATCCTTAGAAGATGTTGGAAATCTTGCAATGGGAGTGCAACTCCCAGCTAGGGAGATCGTCACTTGTTCATGCGTTCATGTCCCTTTGCTGCTTCAAGAGTTAGAAATAAATTACATTACATTTCTCTTATTAAATACTTGCCTGATGCAATGAACACTTCAACTTCCCTAAATTCTGCCTGTAATTGATTGACAGGCCTGCGGCATGTTCTCTTCTAGAAGCTTCCGGCTCCAGAGTGCCTTTGAGCTTTTACTCAGGCAGAGGCTGAGCAAAGGCATGAAAAAGAAGACATTAAAATGTCCTTTCCAGCCAATTAGAACCAGGATTGATCCACCCAGTTTTGCACCTATTTTTTCTGTCATTGTTCACTTTGCATTTTATATATTTGAGTTTGAATTATCTGCTAAATTTCAGCATTTTTCAGCTTGTGTAAAGTCATTGTAGGTGACTTTTGTCAAGTGTATTTTTACTCCGAACAAGCCAACCAATACCTCTACAGGTTGCCTTTAAGGCCAAAACAACTATCGTGTTGAGATTTTCGCTATGAGTTAATCTGAGGCATCTTCCGAGGTCCAAAGTTGGTTTAGAGAGGAGAACCTGATTTTGGAGCTCATGCCAGGTGTCTTATCACTTGCATCGTGGTGGTTCTCTGTTGACTAGGTTGACAGATGAAAGGTGACTTACTTTGAGTTCACTCCTCTATTTTCCTTTTACAAACTCAAAATGATTTTAGGTAATTAAAAATTAGGCCGTGAAGCCTTTCCTTAAACTTCAGAGAGGTGAAGAAAACCATTGATTTAAAGTTAAGCCTTTAATCTTATTGCATAATCTTCTGAATGTTAATTTCCAGCCAGACTTTTCTCTTTAAGTAGTTTTAATTTTCTTTTTAGTTGTTTTATCATTTTCTTTGATAATTATTAGAGGGTGGATCTTAGAGTAACTACTGATTAATTCAACCCTTATGCATAAATAACTTTATTGTAAATACTGTGTATCATATAAAAAAATGTATAGTTCATTCTTTTTTTAAATTATGTAACAAGACAGGACAATTCAGATGAGATGTTTAGTTTAAAATTAAACAGATAATTTCTTAAGAGGCTTATAAATTATTTATTTAGTGATAAAATGTAAAGCAGCCATCAATTCTTCTACATTCAACAATCCACTTTATAACTGAAATTAAATGGGAATCTCATCTTGAATTAGTGATTCTCTGCAGACGGCAGATATAAATGAAGCTGCAGCGCTTCATTTGTGAATTAAAGTAGTATATTAAAGGGTGGCACCATAAAAACAACAGCAAGCAGGGGAAAACAGTGACTCTAGGTCTTCTCTGCACTACATTATTAAAACCACTTAACAGTTTTCTCCTGTGCAGCACTGTGTATCATTTGACTATAACCTGCTCCAGAATGAGCATTTTGAGCATTTAGTGGTTTGGATTTTGGTATTGCACGTCATTAAGTACAATATATACATCATCCTTTGGGTGTAATTTGTTTGTTACACACAAGGTGTTAACCAAGAACCTGGATTTGCAGTATAACATATTTTAAAAATTGCATGTCTTGAATATGATTTTGTATGACTTTCTAAGACACATCAGATTACGTTTTTTTCCCCCGCACCTATTTTATATGCATTACATTAAGGTCATGACCACAATGCATGCTGGAATAATAAAACATACACTAAATAAATATTGATGATTCTGTTTATTTCTTAAATTTTTTCCCATCTTTACAAACAGTTACTATTGCGGTTCAGGCTGGTTTTTCTGCTTCTGGTCCCATAAAAGGATTTAAATTGCCCATTGTTTTACAATATAATTATACGCAGCCATTATTACGTTCTCTTTAGCAGCAAAGTTGCCCTGCTAATGTAATCGTAGTTTATTTGATCATGTGTATAGCGATATTTATATTTGAATAGCGCCAGACGTTAAGTAGTGATAGATTTATGGTCAAAAAGATTGTGTTGAACTTTTTAATACTTTTAGTGCACTTCTACTGTAATTTCAACAAATACTATACATTATCATTATAAACAATTAAGATTATGTTACCCATAACTTGTATATGTAGGTATGTATGCACTTTATTAATCTCGGCAGCTATTTTCAAGCAAGCACAGCAAATGTAGGCCTTATGGGCGGTTTTGTAGCAGATATCCCTCTATTTGAGATACTCAGAGGCATGAGCTTCAGAGTTTTGTTTTGTTTTTACAATGAGTGAAATGTAAACTACTAATAATTGTAAATGAATGAAAACTATAAACCTCAGGTTTCTTTGTTTTTAGTCTTTACATCTTTAAACATAATTTAGTTTAATTCAGGTTACAGAGCTGGTCATAAGTACACATGCGGTCATCAACTGCTTTACCGACACATTTTTTTTCAGGTTGGAGTTACGATAAAACACACAACTTCAGCTAACTTTAAAAGCACCATGTAAGTGCACACATTCCAATTTCACTTTCTCTCATCCATTTAGGGTGTCGATTATTCATACAGGGGCCTGGGCGTTTTTGAAAACCAAGGGGATTTTTATTTGGGGTCATCGTCTTGTTCAAGCCCCACATGTATTCAAGTGTCAACCCTCTCATTCAAACTTTCACCCTTGGGGGAAGAGACAGATTTGAAAGTTCAGGAGCAACCCAGGAACCACCAAGGCTCATGCTGGTCATGAGCTGGAAGGTGCTGGAACACCAGTGGCGCTGTAGACAGTAAACCAGGTATTGCACCATCATGGACTGAGAGGGTGCCAACAGGAAAGAAACACTGCTCAAAACCAAATGTCTTCTGTAGAAATGTTGACGGTCAAATGAAACAGAAGTTGAACTGCTTGGCCACATTGAAAATAAATATGTCATGGAGGAATTATGGAGTGACTTTCAAACCTAAGAACGCTCAAATAATTGTCAAGCATAGTGTTGGCAGGTCGGTTTTGCTGCTTGTGGTACTATTGCATTGCACTAATAAGATGGGGTAAGGAATATGTAAAGGAGGAGGACTACCTCCAAATAATTCAACTTTACCGTAATTTAGCAGCCAGATGGCTGAAACTTAAACACAACTGGGGGATCCAACAATAATCCCAAAGATATATCAAGGATAGTTTTAGAATGGAAAGGGGCCTGCCCTTAAACTAAAAAAATATGTAAAGCTGGGTTTATGACTGAGAAAACTCCAATAAATTCAAACTCGTGCATCCATGCCTTGTTTTTAAATGCACTAAAGCTGGATGCTGTTTTATCAATCCACTCTGAAAAAAACAATAATTAAACTGCATCATTAAAAGTCAAATAACATAACTTGATGTCCATGGTCAATGTATTTATTGAGCTCCAGTACAAGGCCCTCTTAATCTCACTGTTTGAAAAGTAAAGAGGCTCAATTAGAATTTATTTTCACTGAACTTCAGTCTAATGCAACAATTTCCAATATAATCCATCTGGATTACAAAAAAAAGAAAGAAAAAAATAAGTTTTAGCATTTGATATGCTGTATTTGTACACTGATTTTTTTTATCGAGTATTTATAATTAAATTATGGATATAATTACAGTTAACTTACAAAACCCTGTATACAGAGATAAATCCAGTGGACGCTGTTCTTTTTTTCTGAATTGTTAGACTGTTTTTGTTCACTTGCTGCTTCCCTGATATTATCCTCACGGCAGAACAGTTGGTGCACAGCGCCACACTTGGTGCTCACAACATTTTAATACCAGCATTAACATTCAGGGTGATGACAAACACCTGCTGCGGTTCTTGTGAAATAGAAGCGCGCTTGCCACACTGCATAGTGCTGGGCTGTATCCTCTTATTAAGGCGGGAGAAAAAAAATGGCTGTGAAAGGGTTGGAAATGATGGAGATGACTGAGTATAAACAGCAATGTGAGCAAGATGAGGCAAAAAAGAGCAAGGGTTAAGTTGTTGAATGACAAATATTTAAATGTACAACATGAAACGTGTAATTAGGCGTCACAGATAGCATCCATTTCCCTCCTCCATTTCATCTTGCTTTGATTCGAAAATTCTAAAAGATTTGTTTACTCATGGTTTTCCTAAAGTGGTTATTTTTTTACTGCATTAAAGAAATGTTTGCTAGAAGTAATATTGTGGTTCTTTTTGTCAATAGCATCACCATCAATAGTGTACATTTGAGGGCTTTGAAATGTGCCCCGATATGAAATACCGTTTTTCAAGTGTTGAGTTTTTTGCTGTAAAAAAAAAAACTTCTGAAAAGATCTTTAATGCAAAGGTTTCGGGGTTTGACAGGGAATCTTTTTACCCATCTTTCATCCTGCAGGTGCAGACTACCACCATGTGCATCTCGGTCAGTCTGAGCGGGTCGGTGGTGCTGGGTT
This sequence comes from Fundulus heteroclitus, assembly GCF_011125445.2. NCBI lineage: Eukaryota > Metazoa > Chordata > Actinopteri > Cyprinodontiformes > Fundulidae > Fundulus > Fundulus heteroclitus. The sequence goes on along the minus strand of NC_046380.1, from coordinate 23,317,219 downwards.
GCCTCTTCGCTCCGAAAATCCACATCATCCTGTTCCAACCGCAGAAGAATGTCTGTAACCTCCGCGTGGCCACCACCCGCTTCAGCGTCAACACCGGTCCGGCCTCCAGCTTTTCTCAAGGTACAATCAGACTTAAAAAACATTATGATGATAAGATCTACACAGCAAAAACGGAACTAAACGTAAGCAATATTTTCTTGAAATTAGTGTATTTGTCCTTGATTTGAGCAGGTACATAGGATTATTTGCCAATCGAATGCGATTTTTGCACTTAAAACAGGAACAACTCATATCCATCATCTTATTTCAAATGCGGTATCTCTAATTATCCCATTTTAGGGGTTAAAATACTCATTCCATTGGCAGATAATGTTATTTACCTGCTTAAATCAAGGACAAATACATTAATTTCAAGAAGATTTTACTTACGTTTAGTTCCCTTTTTTGTAGTGTAATTAATCAGACCTCTGGGTTGGTTTGGATTTCAGACCCCACTCTAAGTCATTAAACACGTAGTAGGCATGTCTTTAGACTATGAAAAAAGAATAAAAATTCTCCATGGTACATTTCCACTATAGTTGTTACAAGAGATAAAGCAGCCGTCATAGATGGGTTAAAATCCTGATTATCTGGTCATTATGTCCAGTGTTTGTTATTGTTACACTCTCCCAGTGAATGTTTGGGCTGAAGGTCTGAAGGTCTCTGCCACTGGTATTTTTTAATCCCGCAACTGAAAGGTTTTGAAAGCACATTCTAAAACTGTCCAATGATGCTCTGTAAAACCAGAAAGGCTTCACATTTCATACCTTAGAAAAATGCCCCCTACCTTAATGAAACGCAAATAAAGCCAGAGGGACATGGCCAAGATGATGATCTTGTCCTATGTAATTTAGGATAATTAATTTGATATTGATGTTAATTAATGTGATATATTCCACTGCATGTAAATTACAGGTAATGTGCTGCCAATTCGTTTGGGAGAAGGGCGACCTTGTTGATTGCTAATGTTGGAGAAATGTTCTTAGTCCTAGAAACTTTTCACGTATTGTCACACTTTACACCTACAGGCTTCAGTGTGCTTTGTTGGGATTTCATGGGACAAAAAAACATAAAGTAGCACATAATTGTGAAGAGGACACAAAGAATGCATGGTTTTCAGATTTATCGATCATTGATGTGCATTCAGCCTTCATGTTGGCCAGAAAGGTCAGGAATCTCACATGGTGACACCTCCAGAGCAATCATGGGCCTTTTCGCAGCTTCTCAGATTAATGCTCCCATGGAGCTTCAAGTTTAGATTATTCCAAGACAAGGCACCATAGAATTAACCTGACCCTAGCCAGATGTATTCCGCTCCGCCTAGCTCCACTCATCCATCTGGGACTGATCCATAGGAATGGTGTTTCAGAAGGCTGGGCCTTATCAAAAATCCTTGCATATGATTGGATAAGCCACTTGTCTGTCATCTTTATCGACGTGCTATTTCAACCACTCACACCAAAGCTAACCCGTGACGCTGATGAGACCGACGCAGGAAAAAACTAAACTTTTTTTTAATGTGTTTGCGGCTCTAGTTGCACGCGTTTTATTGACAGTGAGCTGACAGGAAGAGGGTGAAGACAGGCGGCAAAGCGCCGCGGGTCGGAGTCGATCCCGGGCCGACCGCGTTGAGGACTAAAGGCCTTCTAACGTGGTTCGCTCTAACCGCTCTGCCACGTGGTCTGCGTCCGCCACGGTCGGGAGAAGGGCGAAAACATCGTTTCCACCAACAAAAGCCTTCAGAGCTGTTCTCTGATGTTCTTTTAATGAAACAATATCAGGTAGATTGGACAACACAGAAGAAATAGCAGCATCACTGTTAACGCTTGCTTCCTTGATGCGAGCCGCCATTGGGTTTTTTTCACGGTCGCTTTTCCACTACGTCACATCTGTGAAACTTCATCCCTGCGTACTGATTGGCTGGACAATAAAATTGGTTGGAGAAATCACTCTTTATGGAAGAGGTCCCAGATGGATGCGAGTGAAGCTAGGCGGAGCGATATCAATCTGGCTAGGATCAGGTTACCATAGAATAGCATCTCAATAAAATGTGAACACTTGGGGGATTTTACAGATGCTACATACATTAACTGTATATATGTATTATTTTTTAAGTTTAAATCTTTTTTCTTTGTTTTGCAGCATCAGCCTCCAACGTCGTTCCGACAGTGTGTAACGGAAGAGAGGTGGTGGACTCTACAACGTCCTCGTTGTGAAGATTAAGCTGGGTTCTGCTTTTTTTTGCCAAGTCTTGTAAATGGTAAATGGTAAATGGTAAATGGCTTGTACTTGTTTAGCGCTTTATCAAGTCCAATGACCCCAAAGCGCTTTACACTACAATCAGTCATTCACGCATTCACACACCCATTCACACCCTGACGGTGGTGAGCTATGTTAGTAGCCACAGCTGCCCCGGGGCAGGCTGACAGATGTGAGGCTGTAAACAGAGTAATATAATCACTAGTCCTGAATCAGGTGTCTCAGATAAGGACAGGGTCACACAGGCGACCATCCTGACTTTGTTGTCCTCAGAGTGCTGTGAGTACAAATGTTCCAATAATGTAATTTTGTTATTTGACTCGTAGCAGTTTCGAAGGAGATGCCAATAAAAGGAAATTCTAGATTCTTGTTTTTTTTTAGTTTTTTTTGTTTAGGAGATTCTATTTGCAACAACTGAGTAATTTATAGTAAATCTGTTCAATGTAATATATTCAAGACGTTTTTCATGTAGATTCTGGTGAACCAGTTTGTGCTTTTCTTGTAATTTATGTAAATAAAATGTGTTTTTTATAAATATTAAAATGGGTTTGTTTCTGAGTAGGATTTCTATACATGCCCTTAGGAGGCACATTCAGGATCAGTATGTGTGATGTTAGACCTACATAATCACCTTAATGCTGCTGAATCTGTGTTTGTGTTTAATGCTTCACGACTTTATGTGACAAGATATATCAGTTTTCTCTTTACAACCCTGGCCTGGTAACTTGGAGTCTTAGTGGTTCAAAACATCTTCTACAAGGAATACATTCAATCAGAAGGAGAAAGAGATCAAACCTTCAGCCTTCCACTTAATATATTCTTTAGATGTTTTGAGTATCCCAAAGAAATGGTTTTCCTATATTTGTTATATTTGCAGAAACACCACCTGGGGATTTGATATGATAATCCGACAAAGCCATCTAGGAACACCTCAGCTGTTAGTGTCACTGAACAGCAGAGACGGGTAGGAAACAGAGATCAGTGGCTTCACACTGCCATCTTGTGTCGACATTGTTTTTACTATTTGGAAAGCAAATAGCCTGCAGCAGCTTGGTTTTCCAAGAACTGTATTTACATTTTTGCACATTGGAAAAATTACCATATTACATAAAATGACTGTTTTCATATGAAACTGAATAAATTTCCCGTATTTCAAATGCTGCCATTATTCTCTGCTCTAATGGTACATACACATCAACGTAATTTAGAGACCTACAATTGAAATCAGATGTTTACATTTATTGTATAATAAGATACGAAACCCTTTTTTTCATTGTCTGACTTTAAATCAGACTAATCCTTTTTTGTTTCAGGTCCATTAGACTCACCAAGATAATCCAAAGAATCATAAAAAAGTAATGTAGAAAAGTTAATAATGGTATCATAGACAATTTTCCAGACAATTTTAACTAATTTCATCAAAGTCAAAAGGTTATTTTAAATCAACACTTCAAACACAATCCCTCCTTGTGAGACATCATGAGAACATAAATAGAAATCAGGAGGAAGTTAAATGCAGAGTGTGGGTCATCCTCAAGTAGAGTTTACAGATGCCTGAATGTGTCAAGTTCATCTGTAGAAGTCTGAACGGCTTGTGAATGTATAGTCATTGCACCATTCAGGAAGGAGACTGTGCCCCAAAGACGAACATGTTTTGATGAGAAATGTACATATCAACCCCAGAGAGCTAAAACAAATAAAAAATAAAGTGACATTCATGCAAAAGTTGACTGGAGCTGATGAGAGAGTCTGAATGTCCACAGTGAAAGCGGTCCTGTGCTGACATTGACTGAAAGACCACTCAGAGATGAAGAAGCCATTACTCCACGTAACCAGTTTGCAAATGCCTCCAAAGACGAAGATCACAGGTTTTGGAGCCACATCCTGTGTCCTAGTGAAATCTAATATTTAAGTGTTTGACCATATTAAAAAAGGGGGATGCTTACAAACCTGACAAAACCATCCATACTATAGCATACCCCCTTTAATTAAAGTGATAAACATACAAATGAAAATAACAGTAAAATTTAAATTGACAAGTAAAACACAGACTAGCTAAAATAGAAAAATAAGATAGTTAAAAACTGGTAAAATGGTTGAAAAAAAAAAATAGAGTCAACATCTCAGGATGTGCAAAATGCTTTAGCAAACAGGTGTGTTTTAAGAAGAGTCTTAAACTCTGAAAGAGAGGAGGCCTGCCTGACATCCAAAGGTAGATTGGATGACTGTGGAGCCGTTACAGCGAAGACACGATCTCTTCTTAGGTTCCGTTATTGATTTAGGGACAATAAGGAGCTGCTGGTTGGCAGACCTTAGGGAGGGGGGAGTTGTGTAAAGGTTCTTTTTTGCTGTGGCAAAATAACATTGTGTAAATACTGAAAATGATTATTAACTTACTTATTATGTGTCTTTTTGCAGCGTGTGTAATCAACAGTAATTAAAACTATTTTCATTCTAAATGGTTTATTACAGCTTTACCTGGGGAAACACACAGTGCAACAACATTGATTGTGACGAAATCCAGTGTATAACATGACCGTCATATCTGTATACTCCTTCATAAAAATCAAAGGACAATGTGTGGAATTGTCTGTTGCCCTTTTGGTGCAACTTGTAAAAAGTTGCTTTTAATCATAATTATGAGTTTAAAATTCATAATTTACATTTTCAAAGTAGTACTGGCGTGAAACAATTTTTTTCCCCCCCAGTTTTAAAAGTCTTGATCTTGACTTTGAAAATCGTATGTTGGACACAAATCCATAATTACAGCATAATAAATCCTAATTTAAATGTTCAAAGTAATCCTAATGAAATGGTCAAATAAATAAAAACGATTACTTTGTACTTCTTACCAGTGAAATGATGACTTTTGAATTCCCAATCAGGGCATAACTGCTCTTTTTTCCCCTTTCAAATGGTTAAAATGGGCTTCTATAAAACTTTCAGTGTTTTACTGTGTTAAGTATTAATCTTTTTGATTAATGATTTTTGCCCTGACTTTTTCTGCCCTGACTTTCTGCCCTGACTTTAATAAAATAGACCTAATTGTGGCGAAGTGCTTTATTTCTTTAACAGAATGGGTAATATTACGGGCAAAATGATCAAAGATCATGTATATTTAATTTATCCCCAACGTGAGGTCAGGTAGTTCCATAAAATAACATTAAGGAAAATACCTTCCTAAAAGATCCAAGTGTTTTCGTGTCTGACCGCTAGGTGGCGACCGCAGGAAGCGCTGGAGGACATACTGTACGTTACCATGTTTTTTTCACGCTTTATTTGCAACAACCAGCACACCTGAGAAGGTCAACAATAGTAAGAAAAGTACAATCTTTACATTGTGCAGACTAAAATGAAAAGATACACAAATGAAGAAGCCAGAGCCATGCAAATATTGAAGAAAGAAAATTAAAACACACAACGTGGTTGATTTTTTTCAAAATTCCTTCTATTTATTAAAAGTTGTTTTTAGAAACATTCTTTCGCTTGCCATACAGATCTTACGTAGTTGCCAGCCTCTTTGATCGGCGTTTGCAAACCTCTATCTGTGCTCCCATGCATAGACATAATATAATAGTAGACCCCGCACTGACTGTTGCTGCGTAGGAATTACGGCCGCCATCTTGGGGCGGTCGTCCTACTACCCTATCCTGCTGATTCAAGCTGAACACATGAATGATGCCTCAGCACTGTGCGGCTTATTTTTGTTTAAATCGAGGGACTAGTTACGTCAGGGCTCGAGGGATAACTTGTCAGAAGTAAGAAGTATTTGTTTTTTGATTAGAATGTGATTTTTCTAATATTATGTAGAGAGATACAGGTCTGCACGTCCAAATCTTTGTGACTTAGTCTCTCCAAAGTTGCATCTGCTCCGTGAATGCACCAGGGCTTTGTTAGACATTTGTGATTAAACAGCATATATATATATATATATATATATATATATATATATATATATATATATATATATATATATATATATATATAGATAGATAGATAGATAGATAGATAGATAGATATACACATGTACAAATGTGTTTGTTTATGTAGTAATAAAAAACGTATAAAAATGTATGAGTGCCTGTGTTTTGCAACATACATACATCCTGTCACAGGATTCTATTACTTTTAACCCCACTGAGATTATTTAAACGCACTGGACCATTTGTTATAAGCAAAAAAACAAAAAACAAAACAAAAAAAAAACGTGAAAATTAGTTCAATATTCAACGAGTTATAGTTGATTCAAATTGATTCTGTGCCTGGTCAACACATTACACTGAGCTGAGCTGTCGACCGCCCCAAGATGGCGACCCCAAATCCCGTCAGCACACATAGGCAAAAGCGGTCGATGCGGGGTCTACTGCTACTCTGCCTATGCTCACAGACATCATGTCTATGCTCCCATAAACCAGCGTGAGCCAGCAACAGGAAGTGTGTCGTGTCTGCTGGGAATATTCCCCGACTGAAGATCTATCGCTGTTCATATATTAGTTATTTAAGAGGTAAGTTCCCTGTTAAAGGACATTAATCTCGTTTTCTATTAGTTAGTGGTGAACCCAGGAAGCGAGCAGCTATTCCAAAACTGAATGTTTTGTCATTTTAATGGATGTCTTTATAACTTACTGCAATACTTGAATGGTAAATACCACAAATAGCCGTGATAATTTGAATATATCTTGATAAAATCCGGCTAGGATCGGTCCACTGGGCGAGTCGGGGCATGTCCCTGCTCTGCCTGACGGCATATCCAGCAATACGCATAGCAAGTTCCTGTGTTGGTTTTGCAGCGTGAGCATGGCCCCTAAGAGAAGAGCGGCTTCTGCTGCCAAAGCAGGGGGGAAAAAGGTGAAGGAAGAGCCCAAGGATGCCTTCACCTCCGCAAAAGAAGCGCTCCTGGCTGCGGGGCAACAAGCTAAAGGCAAAAGGAAGATGGATGAGCACTGCTCCGTTTCTTCAGGAGAGGTAGAGCACCAGCAGTTATCTGTCGCATCTATAAACGAGGCTGAACTGTGATCAATCTCCTGTATCGTCTCCAACAGGTGTACGAGGACTACGACTGCATGCTCAACCAGACAAACATAGGACACAACAACAACAAGTTTTACGTCATCCAAGTTATACAAGCGAACAACTCGTACTACACATGGAACAGATGGGGAAGAGTGGTAGGTTACATCTACTGTAATTAAATCCATTTGAGTGAAGTCGGTTTATATAAAGCCAAATAAAAACAGATGGTCGTCTCAAGATATTTCACCATCGCGTTCCGCAAATCCGGTCCGGATTCACTTCAAGTTAAACCCATGCAGTCTGACGCATTCAGTCATGCAATCACATTCTGATTGAGTTATGAGATTCAGTTTTATCCTGATGGTAGTACAGTCAGTTGATGACAAAACACCAATTGGGAAAAGAGGCATCATAAGAAATCTCCGCGAATTGCTTTGATTGTGCATTAAACTCTTGATTAAGCACGTGGTGACAGTGGGGGAAAAAAGGGTCCCGTTTAACAGGATACTGCCTCAAACAGAAGCCTCAGTTTGAATGGCCCTCTGCCTCTGGTTGAGAAAAGAGAAACCTAACACTCAGATTCTTACCAAAGTACTTTCCTTTTATTCTTCTTTATTTTGTCTGCTTTATCTGAACTCAGGTCTAGAGTAGTACTTTCTTCTGTCGTGGCTGATTCCCCCACAAGACTCAAGTACTGCAACAGAAAGCAGAGCTCAACACATGAATCCAGACAGTTATTATAAAATTGCTTCTTTTAACTCAGAAATTGTGTAAAAAAACATTTTTTTAACCAGACAAGTTCAGGCATAGCTCCATAAAGGAATCATGGATGGGTGATGTGATTTTTTTCAGATTTTGAAAAGTTATAATTTGTTGACAATCTGCCACAGTAGAGAGATCCTGGTGTCACTGACAGTTTCTGCCCATTTTTGTTCTGTAGATTTGCACAGACATCAGTTTTATTTTTTTCCTGTCCTGTCATTTTCATTTCAGACTCACTTTTATTAAATATTTTGTTAGCAAAATCTTTATCGAAAGAGTTGTATGTGTAAATCATTTAATTAAAATGACCTTGAACTAAACCTTTTTGGATACAGACATAACGGTTATAGGTAAAGGAACATGAGAGCTGGCTTTGTACCCTTAATTTTTGTGGAGAATTAAAAAGTATGGGCCAGTGTTAGCTGAATTTTTATCCTATGTACTTTTAAACATGACTTAGTTCAGTGTTTGTCAAAAAAGGAAAATGAAAAATATTTTTAGGACACCCAACATAGCAGCTTTTATGATACCGGTGTGCTTTTTAAAACTTAATAATAATATGTTTCTTTTAAATGAAAATCAAATTTTGCACTGTTAAAAACAATCTTAGAGTCCTACTAGTCTAATGTAGGCCCTTACTAAATAGCAGCAGTGTTGTATAAAGTACTGAAATCTTGGAGTCAAGTAAAAGTATAAGTACCTCTCCAAAATATGACTTTGGTAAAAGTCCAAGTCACTGACTGAAATATTACTTGAGTTAAAGTCTTAAAGAATCTGAAATGTCTTCTACTTAAGTATGAAAATTACTGTAAAAATAGATGTACTCAAGTAATTTAGTAAAAAGTATAAGTAAAAAGTAAGACAAAGCAAATGCAGTTTGAATGAAATTTTTTAGATTTTGGTAAACTTAGAAAGTCAAATTCACTTAAAATAATATAAACAGCCAAGTGCAGGAGAAATTTAGACCAAATTTAGACAGAAGATACAACCTTTTTGTAAGCTTTCAGTTTTCCTTCTTCAAGTAAGGTCAGTGCTATGCACTTTAAAATTGTACACAACCAAGTGCAGGCAAAATTTAGACCAGGGGGTGTATACTAAGAACATGGTTAATTGATAAACCAGGTCTAGTTAACTTACAGGAAGTGGTAAACCTGCTAATAGATACACCTGCTGCAGGTATCATTTAATTAAGAAAATTAGGACTCTCTGCTATTAGATGCTTTACCTATACCACAAAGCTAATTTAACCTGCTATACCACTAAACCAACTTCTTATCCTGTTGGTGGTGATGAACAAGCCCAGGCAAGTCCCGCAGTCAATCAGTAGGTGGGGTCAAAATACTTGCGTGCATGAGTCTCTCTCTCTCTTTTTGTAACAAGTAACTAAACCAAACATTGAAAATGTATTGAAGTAAAAGTATGCAATTAAGTTCAGAAATATAGTGAAGTAAAAGTTATCAAAACATTTTATACTCGAGAAAAGTATAAAGTACTCCAAAATATACTTAAGTACAGTAGTGAAGTATTTTTAATTCGTTACTATACAACACTGCTAAATAGCAATAAAACTTGACACAAGATAGTAAAACTACATTTTATTGAAATCTCTTCCAATTTTTTCCCAGGAGCTAAACGCTTGGTTATGCATTTTTTAACAGCAGCATATTCTATTATCGTTATTGCTATAAAATTGAATTGGGATTTTTTTTTTTTGTGGGAAAAAAAGATGATAATTTGGAATATCAACATACAGTGTTGTGAAAAAGTGTTTTCTCTCTTTCTGATTTCTTTCGCCAGATGCAATGGGACACGCACCTTCTGAAAAAAATAAAACTTTTGTCTCGTCAGTCTACAGATTATTTTTCCAAAAGTCTTGGAGTTCATCAAGTTATGTTCTGGACAGATTGAGATGAGCCTTGTTGTTCTATTTGCTTACCGGTGGTTTTGTCTTGGCGCTCTACCATGAGCGTGGTTTTTGCCTCGTCTTTTTATGATGGAGGCATAAACTCCGATCTTAACTGAGGCAAGTGAGGCCTGCAGTTCTTTGGACCTGTTTGTAGGTCTTTTGTGACCTCTTGGATGAGTTGTCGCTGTGTTCTTGAGGTAATTTTGGTCAGCCAGCCATTCCTGGGAAGGTTCACCACTGTTCGATGTTTTCCCCGTTTGTGGATAATGGCTCTCGCTGACGATCGCTGGAGTCCCAAAGCTTTAGTAATGGCTTTGAAACTTTTTCAACACTGATAGATCTCAACCACTTTCTTTCTAATTTGTTCCTAAATTTCATTGGCTCTCAGCACACTGTTAAGCATTTCAGTGTCTTTTGATGTCCTTCACTTCTTCTTCTTCTTCTTCTTCTTCTTCTTTTTTTGTTTAATGGCGGTTGGCCATTAAAAAAAACCAAACAACTTTTGGTGCATTATCGCCACCAACTGAAATGGAGTGTGAATCGGGATGACCTACTCTAATATCCTACTACTATAAATAATAAAAATAAATAAATAAATAAATAACTAAATCCGTTTTATCAAATTAGTCTTTTTAAGATATCTTAATAATAAAGTATAACCCTCTGATTTGGTGTTCATGTCTAAAAGATATTTTATGTTTAACTTTAATTTACTGTTTTGTAATCTATTTATCAATTCATTTCTCTCAATATAATATTTACTGCAAACTAATATAACGTGCTCCACTGTTTCTTCAACAAAACAAAAATCACTCTTTCCTGTATCATGAATCCCCATTTTAAATAATGTGCTATTTAACCCTGTATGTCCAAAACGTAATCTTGACATTACTGTTTCTTCCCTTCTATTCCTTGATGTTATCCTCGTTAATCCTACTTTTCTTTGAATATTATAAAAACCATCTTCCAGTTCTTTCTTCTTCCCACTGTTTCTGCCACCTTGCTCTAATCCTTTTCTTAATTACTGATTTTATTTCACCTTTACTAAATGGAATTATTATATCAATTAAACTGTATTTACTTGCTCTTTTTGCATATTTATCTGCCATCTCATTCCCTTTTATTCCTATATGAGAAGGAATCCATATAAAATAAACAATTAATCCCATTGCTTGAATTCTGAATAATAGTTGCTGAATTTCTACCAATAAATCCGGTCTGCTATCTGAATGATTGTTTTTAAATGAATATAATGTTGAACTAGAATCTGAAGAAACTACACTTCTTAATGGTCTAATTTCTTCAATCCATTCTAATGCTAACATAATGCCAAACATTTCTCCTGTGTAAACTGAAACTTCATTACTAATTCTTTTACCTGATTTAAAATTAAATTCTGGAACTACAAACGAAACACCATTCCTATTATTTGAATCTTTTGAAGCATCTGTATAAATTTTTACATATCCAAAGTATTCTTTATCTATATATTGCTCAACCATATTTGAATCTAAAATATCCTGTTTATTTTTCCGTTTATACAACAAGCTTAAATCTACATCAATTTCAGGTAGGATAGATGGATGAAGTATTGATCTAATAACTGTACTACTGCCATTTATTTGAGATAACTCAAGATCTGTATTAGAATCTGCTATCCACCCAAAAGAATTTAATTTCTTCTTACCTTTTTCCCAACTTGGTTTTAAAATTTCTTGACATGGATGATTTTCACAATGATTCCCAAACTGAAACCAGTAAGTGGAAAGTAATTGTAATCTCCTCAACTTTAGTGGCATTTCTCCCATTTCTACTTGTAATGCTGAAGTTGGTGTAGTTCTTATGCCCCCTGTGCATAATCTCAAAGCTTGATACTGAACAATATCCATTTTTTTAAGTAATGAAACTGATGCTGAACCAAAAGCTATACATCCATAATCAAAAACAGACCTAATTAATCCTGTATAAATTGATTTCAATACCTTCCTCTCAGCTCCCCATTCATTCCCAACCAAAAATCTCATAACATTTATAACTCTTTTGCATTTATCAATCATCTTCTCAATATGAACTTTCCAAGTAAGCCTTTCATCCAACCATATACTCAAAAATTTTAATTGTTTTACCCTTTCCAAATCATATTTATAAATTTGTAACTTTAATTCTTCAGAAACTTTTTTCCTTGTAAAAAACAAAATCTTAGTTTTATCTACAGAAATCTTGAATCCCCATCTAAAAGACCAATCTTCTATTTTATTAATGGCTTCTTGAACTTTTTTAACGATGAAACTTATATTTTTATCCCTCTTCCAAATTGCTCCATCATCAGCAAATAAAGAAACACCCATATTATTTTCCACATCCTCAAACATATCATTAATCATAATGGAAAAAAATAATGGACTAACTATACTTCCTTGAGGAATACCATTTTCAAAATAAAGATTTTCTGATAATTATTTCCCTATTCTTACTTGTATTGATCTATTATTGAGAAAATCATTTATCCAATTAAACATTGAACCCCCAATTCCCATCTTCTTTAATTTTATCAAAAATCCTTCTTTCCACATCATGTCGTAAGCTTTTTCATGTCCTTCACTTTGTCAGGCAGGTCCTATTTAAGGAACTTCTTGATTGAGAACAGGTGTGGCTAGAGAAGGTGAACCCAGGTGTGATAAACCACCATATGTTTTCACAAGGGAAGGCAATCACTTTGTCCCACAGGGCATGTAGGTTTGTATTTATTTCTTAATATTAATATTCTATCTTAATATTAAAACTTTAACTTAAAAACTGTGTCCTGTGTTTACTTGTGTTGCCTACCAATATTTAAACTTGTATGCAAAACCATAAGAAATCAGGAGGGGAGCACTTTTCACATCACTGTAACCCTCATCACAATTTCATATATTCTGCCTCAAAAAAGGTGCACTGCCACCACAAAAATATGGTTTAAGTCAGAGGTTCTGGAACTTGAAAACTAGCAACACCTCAAAAAATATAACACTTTTTAGGTATCGCCATATTGAAATACCTTTAGAACCACAGTAATAGAGGATTATTAGAGGAAATAAGCAAAAATAGGGGAGAAAAGCAAAAATGTTAATTGGCACACAAATGTGTGGTTGGAGATTTTTAAATAAAACAGATTTTTAAATAAAACAAATTAAAAAAGGGATGGTGATTTAATTATACCGTCTTACACAGTAGTTCAAAGTTCTAATTTGGAAAAAAAAAAAAAAAACATGAACAGGGAGTGTCCCTTTGAAGTCAGAATTTTAACTGTTGACTGATTGCATAATCGAGCGAAAGAGTGAACCGAGGACAACCAGGGACAACTTTCTCTGCCAATGACATAACAAAGGGTGTTAACCATTCTCAGAAGAACATATAATTTACCCGAGATTTAGCAATTTATGCAAAAAAACAAACAAAAACAAAGAAAGGTCCCTCGATGAAGCCTTGAGGATTGTGCACGAGCTTGAGATACGTATTTAGTCTCATGCAATGTCTACTGGGAGGAGACCAGGAGGGAGAGAAGGAGGGTTTCTCATGTAGGGGAAAACTGTTGGGAGCGGGCCTTACAGTTCAAACTAACCAATTCTCCTTACTCATAGTTAAAATTTGGGCAGGATCAGGTCCTTTAACTAGCTTTTTAGACATAATTGTTTGTTAAATAAGCTTGTGAGGCCACTAAGGGCAGCTTAAGTACCACCAATAGTACCTGGTCCGCAGTTTAAAACCCTGGGTCCAGGACATATTTTTTTCATTTTTATTTAAATTCTTTTAACGTTTTGTCTGATGTTAAGATTTTTAAAAACCTTCAAATCCATGTTGCATAAAGCAGATAACTCTTTTCGGTGACGGTATTTTATTACATAAGAAAAATATTTGTTATCCCATTGAATGGTAAATAAACACTGGTAATAATGAGTACATTAAAACAAGTTTTTTTTTTTTTTTTTTTTTTGCTTTTATTCAGGGGGAAATGGGACAAAACAAACTGACTCCGTTTGCTAAGCCTGAGTTGGCTGTGAAGGATTTTGAGAAGAAGTTTAAAGACAAGACAAAGAACAGCTGGGGAGAGCGGGCGAACTTCGTCTCTCACCCTGGGAAGTACACACTGATTGAGGTGGACGGCGAGCAGGATGCTGAGGTCAAGGTAATGAAACGGCTCGTCCATGTGCAGCACGAAGCTATTAGTAGCCACAGCTGCTGTGTTTTCATATGCATGTGCTTTTTGGATCCACAGGTGGACACTGTTGATGGAAGAGCAGCGAAAGTCTCCCAAAATGTCCTCCCGTGCACTCTTGATGGAGCTACACAGAAACTTATCAAGCTCATTTTCAGCAACGACATGTTCAAGGAGGCGATGGAATGCATGAATTTAGGTGCGTATGCGTTTGTCACATGACCAACCATTTTCATTAAACTGTTTTTATATAGCCGGGAGTAGATCCCTGTCCTTAAAAAAGATTGGCCTAAAGTTTCGCTTCAAAGTGTAGTAAAGTAAGAAGATCGAAGATCAGGTTGAGGCTTCTTCTAATCTTTGCAAGAAATGTAGCTCTGCTAATTCTTTTTCACCTGTCATTTCTCGTGGTGCTTTTTTTGTTGTCTACATCTAAAATAATATAATCCTGTGGCTCCTCCACACATACCACCTTAACGTGCATGGTGTCTCTAGGGTGTTGGAGATGGCGCATGTGGCCAGATTGCTACACGCTTCCCCCCTCATCCCTGACGGAGCACTACTATTCTGACCTTTTGAAGCATGCACAAAACTCCAATAATAAAATTGTGGTTGTTATGGCAGCCTAACTCATTCCTGGGTACTGACTGGATGAGCCTGGTAGCAGTAGTTGTAAGTTCACCACGATCTACGGCCCTTCATCAGAAAATAAGAAGCTGGGCTCGGTCCTGTTGCGAAAGAAGGGAGGATCTCACTAATCATCTGGAATGACCAGCTTACGCTCTTCATGCCAGTCAAAAAGTGACATTGTGAGGCTGCTGGCACACAAAGTTCGGTATTTGCTGCACTCCTGATGAAATTGAGGTTCTAGCTGCGGAGAAATGCACAAATCCGCACATATGCTGAAAGCCTTCATAGTAATTGAAACCCTTGATTTGACCAGTGGCTTGGTATGCGTTCTTTTTTTATTCATTTTGCAGACATCAAGAAGATGCCTTTGGGTAAGCTCAGTAAGGTACAGATTGCAAA
Source organism: Fundulus heteroclitus (assembly GCF_011125445.2). Classification (NCBI taxonomy): domain Eukaryota; kingdom Metazoa; phylum Chordata; class Actinopteri; order Cyprinodontiformes; family Fundulidae; genus Fundulus; species Fundulus heteroclitus. The sequence goes on along the minus strand of NC_046380.1, from coordinate 23,302,019 downwards.
GGGTTTTGACGTTTTGGAGGAGATCGAAGCTGCAATGAATCAAAAAGGTGGAAAAGGACGCCTGGAAGAACTCTCATCGAAGTTCTTCACCACAATTCCTCATAACTTCGGCAGAACCAGACCGCCAACCATTGACACCAAAGAGATTGTCGAACAGAAGAAGGAGATGCTTATGGTACGATTTTCACTCAGGGGGGTGTATTTGTGGTCTTTTTCGAACGTTCTGTCAGCTCTAATGTCCTTTTTAAATGCTGTTGTTAAGGTGCTGGCAGACATTGAGCTCGCCCAGACACTGAAATCAGAAACAGAGAAGGCTCAGGAAGAGATGATAGAGAAAGTTCCCCATCCTATAGACCAAGACTACATCTCTCTTAAATGCAAGCTCTCGTTGGTGGCTAAAAGTACAGAAATGTATAAGGTAATATCCCCTAAATCATAATTAGCCGTGAAAACAATTGTCATGATTCAACTCCTGTAGTATTTCATGTGTTTTTTTTTTTTTTTGGGTTTAATTTTTGCGTTAAAGATCATCGAGAAATACACGATGGCGACTGCAGGGGACTATCGGAAGCCAAAGATTGTCAATGTTTGGGAAGTGGATCGGGAGACCGAGGTAAGGCGCTTCTGCCAGTTTTGCTCTTGTTATGAAGAAGTCCAAAAGCCAGTGGTGTAACCCCCTGCAACTCTAAGGGAGGACGCTTCAGTGAGAACGACAGTCTGGAGAACCGCCGCCTGCTGTGGCATGGCACAAACATCGCAGTGGTGGCAGCTATCCTCAAAAGTGGTCTTCGGATCATGCCCCATTCAGGGGGCCGTGTTGGCAGCGGGATCTATTTTGCCTCGGAAAACTCCAAATCCATAAGTTACGGTGAGACACCTTCTTAGACCGTTTCTTGAAAATCTTTTGAAATCTTAATTTTATATTTGACTGAAATGCATTGTACTTATTGTCAGTGCGTCCCTCAAAGAACACTGGAGTGATGTTTCTGAGTGAAGTGGCTCTTGGCAAAGAGTTCACCATTACCAAAGATGACCATACTTTGAAGAAGGCTCCTGCAGGTTATGACAGTGTGGTGGCACGAGGCATGGTGGAACCAGGTAAAATACTTTAGTGCAGTAACAACCTACAAATGACCTTGTTCTTAAAGGAGCAATTAGCTAAATTTTGTGAAGAACTGCAGGTATCTTCTTAGATGGAACAGACCATCTCTCTGGTATATTTCATTTCTTGTTCTCTAGTCTCTTGTCTGCAAAGCCAGGGGTTTTAAAAATAGATTTATACTATACTGCAGCTTTAAGTTTATTGTCTCTGCAGATGATCACCATGCGTCTGTTGGTGTTGTAGTTTTGATTTTGATGGCATGCAATACGAAGCATGAAATAACACCAAAAACATGCATTAAAAGAAAGTTACAGTTCTAATGCCAGATCAGCTTCTTCTTTTTTATTTAACCCTGTACAATATGCTGTGGGATAGAGTTGATAAAAGTGTGAATGTTATGTGAGGTTTAAGGATTTCATATTCTTCCAGCAGTCTGAGTTTCTATCCAGACAAATCTCCTTTGGACAGTAAAATTAATCTTGTTATCTTACCCAATTTCTCACAAAAGCTGCGCTGTAGTGAACTTGAAGGCTACTTCTAACTTATAATAATGTATTAAGAATGTATTAGGCACTAATGGAATTGATCAGTCTGATCTCTATTGGAAAAAACAAAAATTCTTCTTCTAATTACGGTTTTTTAAGTAAGTAAAATTTTAATTACTTTTTTATTTTATTTGACATTGCAACTTTGAACATTCCAATGAAATTTGTCTTCTGCATTTAAATCATCCTTTAGAGAGAGCAGTGGGCTGCCACTGTGCAGCATCCGCAGAGCATTCTGGGGCTAAAGGTCTTGCTCAGGGATCCAGAATGGCAGTCTGTGGGATTCAAACCAGAGAACTTGCAGAAGAAAATTTTATTCTATATATTTTTTTGCCCTCAAACACTCAAAATTTTCTCAATGTAATCACCCAAGGAATAAAAAGGCATTCTTACATTTCAGTTTTCACAGAATTGTCATATGAGGTTACAACTTTGATTGATCATGGTTAATCTTAAAAGCCTTTAGCCTAAGAAGCAGATTTAGGATTATTTAAGACATTTCGATGTGTATTGAAAGCCATTGAAACAAATTATTGATCATCATACAGACGTCATAAACATATCCAAGAAAATCAGGGATGCAATGTGGGATAATAGGTTGTTTTTACTTACTTTAAGTGTCCAGCATTTTTAAGGTAACAAAAAAAGAAGCAGTAAAAGCCTGTAAAAAGGTCTGAGGAGTTTCCCTGCACCACAGAGCACCAGGGGGCTGATTTGAATCGGTCTGTCTGTTTTGTTTGCAGATCCGTCCAAGGACATCGTCATCACCATTGAAGGAAAGGAGGTTACTGTTCCTCAGGGAAAGGCCATCGAACAGCCCCAGTATGCCAAGAGCAGCTTTTGTCAAAGTGAATACCTGATCTACAAAGAGAGCCAGTGTCGCCTTCGCTACCTACTTGAGATACAAATATGATTGATTAGCGGGATTTTGCAAGTATAAGGTCTAGTTATTGCAGCAATATTGCATATAAATGCCTCTTTCTGTTCTGTGCCTTATAATCGTATGCATGACCCATAGAATGTACTTTGCTTTTGCACATATTTTATTAGATAAATAATAACAATAATGTTCCCTACTCTATAAAAAATGATGATCTTTCTTAATCATTTTGTCATTCTTAGTTCACCATGCTTAGATGCCAAAGGGTTTGTTTGCACTGTGGGGTTTTTGAATGATATCCTATAACTTTATCGTAAAAGGTAATATGTTTACTTAAGGATTGGCATTCAGAAAAGTATATTTTAAAACATACTAGATGTAAAGATATGCAAAAGTTGTACTTTCTCAAGGTTAGCTAACAAGAGGTGAAAAAACAAGGAATTTGTGTATTGGAACATTTTCTTGGACATCATAAGAAACCGTGTGACACAAGGGTCTCTTTAAAAAATATGACTTTGAGTTATTTGGAAGTGATTTCCAGCATAGGTTTGCACCTCCATGTTCTACATAACAGAACCAGAGCAGGATCAGATTGGAAGCTCGAGTATGTTTTACAGAAGTGTGAAGTGCATCTTGTGACGAAGGTTTTTTTTAAACAGTAAAAAAAAAAAAAAAAGGCCCAGGGTAATCCAGTGTGATTTCTTATGCAAATTGCTAATATATTTACACACTTAGGGTTTCAGATTGTGTCAACCTGCAGCCTACTGACCAACAAGCTGTTTATTTTGCACTGACAAAAACTTTAACCTTCAATGGTCCAATAAACTCTAATACACAAACTTGTCTGCGTTCAGGAAATCATTTTGTCACAAACTTCTTAATTTTTTCACATTGCTACCCACCATACGGGGGAATATTATACATATCCCTCTGTTTATTAAATTATACATTTCAAACAGGAGACCTTTGGTTTCTCCAGCAAACCTCCACTCCAGTTTTGAGTCCTTTGCAGCGTCTAACAGGTTTTCTTCCAGAGTTGGAAAGGTATGCAAATAAATCCACTAACCGGTCAGCATCTTTCCTGTCCCTGCTGGAGAAAGCATCCCCTCTGTGTGATGGTGACATTGTGCCGGGCTGTGAGGATGGTTTGTCCAGGTGGATGTGGAATTTTTTTCACATGCAGGACAGCAGTTCTATTTTGGTCTCATCTGACCAGAGCATCTTCCAGAGGTTTCCTGTGTCCTCTACATAGTTTGGGGCAAAATGCAGGTTTTATAGCTTTCTTTTTACATAACTCTCTTATAAAGTGCAGATTTGTGGATCCAACAGATGCGGGTCGCTGTAGCAGCTCCAGAATTGTCAGTGACTTCAGAATAATGCTCTCTTTGGCCGTTCTGTCAGCTTAGGTGGACGTCCAAGTCTTGGTAGGTTTGGTTGGTCATTTTCACGTGAATGACTGAACAGTTATCTAAAATTTGGGATGCTGTTTTAAAACCTAACCCTACTTTAAACATCTCCACAGCTTTCTCCCTGCCCTGTCTGCTGTGTTTCTTGGTCTTAAAGATGCTGTTTGTTCTCTAACAAACCTCTGAAGCCTTAAAAACAGCTGCATTTAATACTGAGGCCAAATGACACACTAGTGACTTCTGAAGGCAATCGGCTGAATTGGATTTTTATTAGAGTATATCAGAGCACACACCACAGATTTGTATTTGTAAAAAAAAAAGTTCTGTGTATCTTCCACTTTTCTGAAGCACAACTTTCTGCTATAATATAAACCCTTATAAATACTCTGGGGTGTGTGTTGGTAAAATGGAAAAAAATCAGAAAAAGTTCAATGGGTGTTGTTGCTTCCATCAGCCATGGGGTTTCTCTCTTGTTTCACATGTTTTTGTGACAAGTGGCTCTATGGTATTAGGGAGATAAATTTCGTTCCTTAAATAGGAGGAAACTAAGACCCAGGAGAGCCTGGTGGGACAGTAGTGTGTGTGTGTGTGTGTGATAGCAAAAGGGGAAAAAAACTTCAGTGTTCACCATTACACAAAACAATGTGTGACAGTCACTGCCATACACAGCGCAGGACAGGACCCAGAGGGTTATCAGAGGAGGGGGGAGGAAAAAGAGTGGAAATAATTTACCATCAAACCCATAATGGAATATTTTTTTATATTGGTTCTTCTTTTTAATCGGCAATGTAAATGGTAATGCAGTCCTGCTACCTTCTGAAAAGCCAAACCTTGGAAAGTTTTTATTTTTTTAACAAGCCGTGGATAAATAGTTAATATACTTTTAGTGAAAATTAAATAAAGCACCTCTTCTCCTTGCTTTTGCGAGTAAGTTGTGGACTTGAACTTAAAGCACCTGCTTTAAACCTGAAAACAAACGGAGTGAACAAGGGGTAAGTCCTTTTCTTAAATATCAAAATCAGTATTATTCCTATTATTTAGCTCTTTGCATTAATATTGGACTTAACATTTATTCATCTGTCAATAGGGCAAAAGCTGCTTAAACAAACACTAATATGTTCTGAAGTGTGAGAAATAGGGTCATAATTGAAGACAAGATAATTTAAAAAAACCCAAAACATAAATTAACTTAAAAAACAATCGAAAAAAAACAACATTATGGAGAGATATTTAGCTGAGGTTTGGTTGTAGTGACGTTTACTCTGTGTACCTTTCTGCCACAAGTTATTCAAACATTAGCTGCTTTTATTACACATCATTACTGTATAATGTGGAAACTGGAACTTAGGGATGGCAGTGTTTGTTTTATTGGGGATGTACATGATTTAGGGAAGCGACATAGTCAAAAGGAGGCATAACAAGTTTTCACTTCTAACTACTTTTCTATATTCACTTTTGCATTTCTGATAAGTTTTGTTCTTGCTTTGTTTTCTAGTCTTAACTTTGAAATATTTCAATAAACTAAACTACATTACACAGATTTGAATTTTAGATACAATGGATCTCATACTTTTTCAGACTTTGATTTGTTAAAAATGCTGAAAACTATTGCTGGTTTGTTCGCCAAACAAATAATCTTAATAAATTTGACAGCAGAGATATTGATGATCTGGACACTTTTCCTTTAGTTACTGTTTTATTTTCTGCCATCATGTAAAATCAATCAGGAAATTATTGAAAATGTTATTTATTTTAGTAATCAAATTCAATAAGTGAAACACAATAAATAGATTATTTAAACACAGACTAGTGTTTTCAAGCTATTCTTTTTGGTAATCATGATGATTTTCATCTTGCAGCTAATAAAAACACAATATTTAAGATTAGAAAATTACATCAGACCATTAAAGAAATTTTTTTAATGCAGAAATGTGTTCTTAATGAAATGTATACATGCTTAGAGGTTGTTCATTTCAAAATTTACTTTTAATCTCAGAAAAGAGCCTAGTCGGAATGCATATTCTAATTTGATTAAACCTGAATGTACTTAAAATAATTCAAATTAATTTTTTCATAATAACACAAAGTTAAACCCAACTTTTTTTTTCCTCTTTCAACACAGACGTTATACCCATGGGAACATCGGAGCTGAGAATGGAGGAGGAAGTAAACAAATGATGGCGGACATGACTGGGTCCATGATCACCTCTGTTTCTGATCCTTCTGTTGCCAACTCTACCAGTGGCCCTTCGGGGCCAGATCCCACTGTCCCTGCTGGTGCTGGCGTCGTCACAAGCTCCCAGTCCCAAATCAAGGACCTTTTTGGGTTGTTCTGCATGGTGACGCTTAACCTCATCGCCCTGCTGGCCAACGCTGGTGTGATGGTGGCCATAGCCCGCGCTCCTCACCTGAAGAAGTTTGCCTTTGTGTGTCACCTGTGTGCAGTAGATCTGCTGTGCGCCCTCCTCCTGATGCCTTTGGGCATCATATCTAGCTCGCCGTTCTTCGGCACGGTGGTGTTCACTGTTCTGGAGTGCCAGGTGTACATCTTTCTCAACGTCTTCCTCATCTGCCTTTCCATCCTCACCGTCACTGCCATCAGCTTGGAGCGTTACTTCTACATTGTGCACCCAATGCGTTACGAAGTCAAGATGACCATCAACCTTGCTATTGCCGTGATGGTCCTAATCTGGGTTAAATCGCTCCTCCTAGCTTTGGTCACGCAGTTGGGATGGCCAGCTTATGGACCTCAGAGCTCCATCGCAGCAGCTCACTGCTCCCTTCACGCAACCCACAGCCGCCTGAGAAGAGTATTTGGTGTGCTCTTCAGTGTGATTTGTTTCTTAGCTCCCGTGGTGGTCATCTTCAGTGTTTACTGCGCCGTGTATAAGGTCGCTCGTTCCGCAGCCCTGCAGCAGGTCCCAGCTGTGCCAACGTGGGTGAATACGTGCCCTGCAAAGGACCGCTCCGACTCCATCAACAGCCAAACGACCATGATCGCCACCACCCGCACGCTGCCTCAAAGACTGTCTCCAGAGAGGGCCTTCAGTGGGGGGAAAGCTGCAATAACATTGGTGTTCATCGTGGGCCAGTTCTTGGTCTGTTGGTTGCCCTACTTCATCTTCCATGTTCAAATGTCTCTGACCGGCTCCATGCAGAGCCCGGGGGACTTAGAGGAAGCGGTAACCTGGCTGGCCTACTCTTCCTTCGCAGTTAACCCGTTCTTCTACGGCCTCCTAAACAGACAAATCAGAGACGAGCTGGTGAAGTTTCGACGTTGCTGCCTGAACCAGCCCACGGAGGTTGGAGCCTCCAGCCAAGAAGCGTCGTTTCAGGAGAACTTCCTTCAGTTCATTCAGAGAACCGCCAGCACACTGGAGAGACGCTCCAGCTGTTCTAACCCCAGTCCCACAAACACATTAAACCAGGCGAATGTTATCCCAGGACAAATACCAGACGGGCATGCATAGATTTTAACAAACTATGGAACACAGTGCAGAAATGAAACACAAACAACGTTTAAGTATAGGCCACTTGTGTTGTTTCCTGGAACACAAATTAATAGGCTGCTTATTTATTGTATTACTTTATTTTGTTGATTTTTCTTAGATTTGTGCTCTTAACGAATTTAATAATTGTCCTCGTTAAAAAAAATAAGCTAAAAGTGGCTGCATACTAACACCAAAATATTTGCAGTTTCAGTCAGAAGTTTACATGCGCTCATCATGGTCTTAGATGACAAACTTAAATTAACTTGTTTCCTGATTTATTAGGACTGTTCATCTTGCAGGGTAGAATTATTATATAAACATACAACTTCAATAATTTTTGAAAAACAACTTCTGGGTGCACAAGTTTTATTTTGAATTCAAGATTATACATCAGGTCCAAGCATTTGCACGCACCCCCATGGCAATGGCCTTGTGTTGCTATCAACAAGCTTCTTGTAATTCTGACTAAATGTCATTGTTTTCTGCAGAATTGGAAAAGCTTGTTTAAACTAGATGGTTTCTTTGCACAGATTTGCACAATCTATACATTTTCAACAAATATGAGGTCAGGGCCATTCTAGTCTGCTTTATCCGCTCCAAAGTCAGTTTTGATGGGTCTTTGGGATCTTAGTCTTATTGGAACGACTGTAACAAAGTTTCTACCAGCTTGTTATCCCACTCACTTTTTGAGAAGGACCAGTACCACTGGTACTGAAACAGACCCACACCATGATGCTAAAAAACCAAACTTCAAAGCTGATACGGGTGATTTCAGGTTTGAAACCCTCACCTTGAGTTCTTCAAACATACTTTTAGCCATTGTGGGCAAATAGGGATAGTTAAGCGTCCTATGAATGTAACATCTTTTTCTGATATAACATTTGACCTGTCCATGTGGACAGCTGCAAACGTCAGTGGTTCTGCTAGGTGTAAATTTGGAGTTTTTTTATTTGCTTTGACATTATTGGTCAATGGTAATATAAAACTGGTTTTACAGTGGACATCGTCACTGGTGCGCCAGAACCCTCCACCTGATGATGGTTAGAGCCTTGGTGTCTTCTGGATTGCTCTTAAATCTGCTAAGGAACCTCTCCTTTCAGTGAAAGGTGACACTTTGGGTCAGATTTTTGAAATTGAATGTTGCTAAGAAATGTGCTAGAACCTTGTTGATGGTAACAAAAAGGCTATGGCTTTGTGGCAGCTTGCTAAGGAACATTTAACCAAACATAATATGTACACAGTTGTGTGTGTATGTCTAATTTTGACCCTTTGCACAGTAGAAGAGAATCCATTATAAATTCAAACCTGATCACCCAATTCTGATTTTGCAAATCACAGAACATTTATATTGTTTAGTCATTAAATATTGTAAAAAAAACATGTTTAAACATTAAAGCACTAACTTGTTATAGCATTATGACCAAGATGAGTGTGTGCAAACTTCTGTCATGAACTATACACTGTGATACATTTTCCTCACTTTATATCTGGCATACTTATCAAAACTGCTCTTGCTTTGGCAAGGGAGCACATTTTGGGATTAATTACAATAAAACATATTTTCAGATGGATAATTTAGCTTTAAAAATGTGTGACTGTGTTCCATCCGACTCATAAATGCCTCCGCAATGATGCTATGATTTAATTTCTTATACCAGTGGTAATATATTTACACATAATAAATGTTATCTGAGTATCAGATGGGATTTGCAAAGTCATGGGTGTTCTTATTCTTATTTATTGCATAATGAATCATCTTCATGCTTAGGGAGAGAAACTCTCAGGAGAGGTAGGGACCATATCTCAGAATTCCTGCATAAAATAGTTATTAGATTTGAATGTCATCTCTCTCTGTTGCCATTTAAGATAAAGCAGGCTCACAAAGCAAGAAAACATCCCTCTGGCTGGATGAATACTTTTTGATTCAGGTCTGCTCAAATAAAGACTGAATCCGATACAAATCATTCACATGTGAGCAAACAAAGATAGGACAAGTCTCTGCCAATATGGACTAACATGATTGGGACATGGATAAGGAAAGGAAGCGATAGTAACTACAGTGGAAATCATTACTGTCCGTTGATAATGCACCAAAGAAAGGTAACAAAGTGCTGTTTTATGGCCTCTGCTATTTTTATTAGCCCTCGTACAAGACAGCATAGGGTAGTTACAGCAAATAGAAGCAAACACCATTCTGCAATGTAGGTGTTATTTAGGTATGCACACTCTTACTGCAGGCAGAGATTCAACAAGTGGGTAATTACAGCATTAGCTTTTCAACTGGATGCATGAACAGATTTTTCAGTAATTTTATATTTTTTTTTAGTTACTCTATCATTTAAAATAATAATCACAGCGTAGTAATTCACCCAATCTAATGATACATTTCATGAATCTGTGCCTCCACTATGATCAATGCAGAGCTCAAGCGAAACATCTTCTGGAGCTACAGTTGTTGATAAAATGAAAACCAGTGAATACAAATGGGAACATTGCACAATTCTCGGCACAGCACACCCAGTATTATTTTATCAAAAGCATCCAGATGAACAGGAGTGACAGAGCTCTGACTACAGCTTTCATATCTTTCAAAGTTGTTTGTGGGGAAGAGGGGTGAGATTTTCTGGCTTGTTTTAATTGTTATATTTGCCCCAACCATGGTGTGGCTATCAAAATTGTGCAATATAAAATAACAAGGGAATGTTTGACTTATAAAGTGTTTTTCACAGACAAATTTCAAAAGTAGCGTGCAACATAATAAATACTGTAGAAATACTGATAAAAAATCTAAATTGGACGATGTAAATACACTAAGACAGGCAGACTAATAAATGTTGAGCCTGCAGAGGAACATTTATATGAATTATTTCTGCTCAGTTAAAGCATTGGCAAGTGTGTGCATAAATGGGGCGTAAACAGTTTTTTTTTATCTGGTAACTGAATGAAACTCAAGTTTGAAAACAGGTTTTTCCACAGCCTCAGGGGCAAAACTGCAAAGACTTGTTTTCTTTGGTGTCAACTGCCATCTTTCAGTCTGATTTATTAATTAGTCCCAGGTCAATTAATAACTACAGTTCTTTTGAACATTTAACCCTCAGTTTCCCTCATCCAAAATGCAAAGCAATAAAACCTCTTCTGTTTGTTGTTTTGTATCGTCCACCAGGCCCTTACACTCAGTTGTCAGATTTCTTATCTGATTTGGTGTTAAATACTGATACGGTTATTATAGTGGGTGATTTTAACATTCATGTTGACACAGAATGTCATAACCTTAGTGTAGCCTTTAAAACTATTCTAGATTCAATTGGTTTTGCTCAAAATGTGCATGAACCGACGCACTCTCGGCTCCATACTTTAGACCTTGTTCTGACATATGGCATTGATTGTGAAGAATTAACAGTATTCTCTCACAACCCTGTCCTGTCTGATCATTTTTTAATAACATTTGAGTTTAATCTAACTGAGTTCTCCACCCCCAAAAGAGGGTTCCATTATAGTAGATCTTTATCAGATAATGCTGTATCAAAACTTAAAGAGTCTGTCCCCTTTTTAATATCCTCCGTATTGCAGAAATTCCCTGTAGATGGCAGCATTGCTGTTTCTTCCCATTCACAAATCGATACCTTTGCTAACAATGTGACTTCCTCATTGCGTTCTGCATTAGACAATGTAGCTCCCTTGAAAAAGAAGGTGATTATTCACAGGAAGCTGGCTCCTTGGTTTAATTCAGAGCTGCGTTCCTTGAAGCACAATGTTAGGAAATTGGAGAGAAAATGGCGCTCTACACACCAAGAGGAATCCTACTTACTCTGGAGGGACAGACTATTGTTGTATAACAAGACCCTCCGCAGAGTTAGAGCAGCATATTTTTCATCATTAATTGAAGAGAATAAAAATAATCCTAGATTTCTCTTTAGTACAGTTGCCAAACTTACCCAGAGCCACAGCTCTGTAGATCTATCCATTCCTTTAGCTCTTAGTAGTAATGATTTTATGGGATTCTTCATAAATAAAATTGATGCCATTAAAAATAAAATAATTGGCATCCTCCCAAACATGATTACCTCGTCCTCAGTAAGTGAGGCAGCATTAGAGGAATCTTTAGAATCTGCGCAGTGTCTGAACTGTTTAAAAGCAGTAGAGCTTTCTGAGCTATCTAAAATTTTAGCTTCATCTAAACCTTCTACCTGTATGTTAGACCCAATCCCAACCAAGTTATTTAAGGACATATTCCCTTTGATCAGTGGCACTATTTTAGACATGATTAATCTATCCTTAGTAAATGGATATGTACCACAGGTTTTTAAAGTAGCAGTTATTAAACCTTTACTTAAGAAACCTTCTCTTGATCAGGATGAGTTAGTAAACTACAGACCTATATCTAATCTTCTTTTCTTATCTAAAATTCTTGAGAAAATAGTTGCTAATCAACTTTGTGAACATTTACAAAGTAATGACCTACTTGAGGAGTTTCAGTCAGGCTTCAGAGCTCATCATAGCACTGAAACAGCTCTGGTGAAGGTCACTAATGATATTCTCATGGCCTCAGATAATGCACTTGTGTCTATACTTGTCCTGTTAGATCTCAGTGCTGCATTTGATACAGTTGATCACAATATTCTCCTACAAAGACTTGAACATACTGTAGGGATTAAGGGGAAAGCATTAGGCTGGTTTAAATCTTATCTGTCAGACAGATTCCAATTTGTTCATGTTAATAATAAATCTTCCTCAAACTCTAGGGTCACCTGTGGAGTACCACAGGGTTCAGTCCTTGGACCAATTCTCTTTACTATATATATGCTCCCGATAGGCAAAATTATCAGACAGCATGGGATTAATTTCCACTGTTATGCTGATGATACTCAGCTATATTTATCCATAAATCCTGATGAATCCAATCAATTACTTCGACTGCAGTCATGTCTTGATGACATCAAAAGCTGGATGACTTTAAATTTCCTGCATCTAAATTCTGACAAGACCGAAGTTGTAATCTTTGGGCCAGAGTCCTCAAAAAATATACTTCTTAACCAATCACTTAATCTGGGTGGCATTAACCTGGCCTCTGGTAATAAAGTAAAAAATCTTGGTGTTATTTTTGACCAAGACATGTCATTTAAATCCCATATTAAACAGGTTTCCAGAGTTTCCTTTTTTCACCTCCGGAATATCGCCAAAATTAGAAACATTCTGTCCAGGAGTGATGCTGAAAAACTGGTCCATGCATTTGTTACTTCAAGGCTGGACTATTGTAATTCTTTACTATCAGGAAGTCCACAAAATGTAGTTCAAAGCCTTCAGCTGATCCAAAATGCTGCAGCAAGAGTTCTGATGAAAATCAACAAGAGGGATCATATTTCTCCAATTTTAGCTTCCCTTCATTGGCTTCCTGTTAAATCAAGAATAGAATTTAAAATTCTTCTTCTAACGTATAAAGCCCTTAATAATCAAACTCCATCATATATCAGAGCTCTGATTACCCCGTATGTTCCTAACAGAGCACTTTGCTCTCAGACTGCAGGTCTGCTGGTGGTTCCTAGAGTCTCTAAAAGTAGAATGGTAGGCAGATCCTTTAGCTATCAGGCTCCTCTCCTGTGGAACCAACTCCCAGTTTTGGTCCGTGAGGCAGACACCCTGTCTACTTTTAAGACTAGGCTTAAAACTTTTCTTTTTGACAAAAATTATAACTAGTGGCTCATGTTACTCTCAGCTACCTTATAGTTTTACTGCTATACTGGAGTATATCAGGATCTAATTTTCTCACTCTATTGAGTTCTACTGTTCTTCAATTATGCATTATGTGTTGTCATTTCTGCTTTAACTTTCTGTTCTCTCTCTTTTATCTTCATAGTAGGTACACCTGGTCTGGCGTTCTGTTAACTGTGACATCATCCAGAGAAGACGGCTCACCCGCTATTACCATCTAATGTAGAACAGATTACTGGATCAATGTGTGCTTCTGTGCTTTTTTGTCTGTCTTGTTGTGTCTCTGTTCTGTCTTCTGTAACCCCAGTCGGTCGAGGCAGATGACCGTTCATACTGAGCCCGGTTCTGCCGGAGGTTTTTCCTTCCCGTTAATGGGTGGTTTTTCTTCCCACTGTCGCTTCATGCTTGCTCAGTATGAGGGATTGCAGCAAAGTCATGTACAATGCAGATGACTCTTCCTGTGGCTCTACGCTTCCCCAGGAGTGAATGCTGCTTGTCGGGACTTTGATGCAATCAACTGGTTTCCTTATATAGGACATTTTTGACCAATCTGTATAATCTGACCCAATCTGTATAATATGATTGAACTTGACTTTGTAAAGTGCCTTGAGATGACATGTTTCATGATTTGGCGCTATATAAATAAAATTGAATTGAATTGAATTGAATTGAACTGGCTGAAAGGTAGCAAAGGAAAGAACACCGACTGTTTTCATTTCAAATGCCTGACCTGGGATGATATGGAACAATACAACTTGGACAGATCATACTAATTGGCACATTTCACAAATAGCAATAATAATAAATAAAAAAAGAATGCCATCCATTTGGGACTCTGTACTTGTATAACAGGTGCTTCTTCACCTTTTAAAATCCTGTTGAATAGTAATAAAACCTGACAAACTATTTTTCTAGTATCACTTCTGCTTTCTGAACGAAACATATCTAATTGCATGTCCTTCAATGCAGGACAGACACACAGAAGTTCTTTTGTATCTCTATTTATTTCTGTGTGGCTCTTTTTTCCAATTATGTTCCAGATGGAAACTTTGTACTTGCCTATTTTTTTTTCCTTTTACAACAATAAAAATAACTTCAACCATTAGATAAGAACATTTTCAGATCAGTCTGTTTGGGCTCTGACATTCCACACCTTTGAATACATGTTAACTGTTTGATCAAAATTCAAATATTACATAAAAAAATAGAGGAGACTTTTATTTTGGGTCTTTTCCTCCCATCTTTTTTGAATGATGAAGTGTTTCTGTACTAAAACTAAAAGTGATTAAAAATGTGTGTCTCATAAAGTCTCTTAAAATAATAAGTCTTACTATTACGACTCCAAGGCTCAGTCCTGAAAATGTCAATCTGATGATTATGATGGCAAATCTTTTAGAAGGACCTATTTATTTATAAACAAAATCTGAAATTTGAAAATGTTAGCATGTATGATTCACAGGTTCTGTTTATGCATTTCCAAATCAAAAAGCTTATTTTTATTAGACTTTGTTAGAATTCAGTTGGTTATTTCTATATATTTGCATTCCTAATTATATGATAACCTTTTTAAATAAAAAAAAATCTAAAAGAATTACAAATGTTTTCTCAAAAACTATTGATTCTTATCCCATTGAACTTTTGCTACCACCATTGTTGTTTCAATTTCTGTTGTTGATTCAGTTGATTTCATGTGATCAAATTAGACATTGTTCTTAAAAGGAATGCAAGCTGCTGATTGAATCACTGCTGTAGATAAAACAAACAAAAACCAAAAACTCATCATGGTGAAGAAACTGCAAGTTCCTGTTCTGACCATTGGAGGGCGCAATGTGGCAATTAATTCCTCTGATCTCTGTCTGGATAGAACTATGCCTAGAAATTTTACTTTAAACGCACAAATTTCAGTTTTTCACTGTATATAGTACAGCCACACAACCTGTGATTACTGACATAGGATACATGCCAAAGTAGGTTTTATATTTTAAAAAAGCAAGTAGAATTTTTTATTCAAGATGGATTTGCTTTATTCTTCTTCTTCCTTAAATAAGTGTATAAAACATGCGGTTTGGTGATCTTTGGAGTACTGTTGAATGACAAAAGCTTTGAGGATTCAGCTCACATGTGCAATTAACAAAACAGCTACTGCCAAACCCTATTGAGTATGGGCAGCGTGTATTTAATTACCAAAACATAAAATCATCACTGTTCTCATGATTAAAGGTCTGTGAGGTCTGATTCCACTAATCAAAATCTGTCCAATGTTAATTTCCCACAACAACAAGCCCTGGATGATAAACCCTGAGATAAAAGCCTTGCCGAAGGAGAAGAACAGGGCTTTCAGGTCAGGAAATAAAGAACTGAAAGTTGTACAGAAAAAAAAAACTTAGGAGAAAGATCAGAAAAGGAAAAAAAGAACAACAGGAAGAGGAAGAAGGAACAGCTGTGGGACAACAACATCATTGATGTTTGGAAAGGCCTGAAAACAAACAGAACTTGACTTGAGATGAATGAATAAGCTCAATCAGCCCTTTCTAAGGTTTCTGACAGGTTGATCTGCAACGCGGGAGCACTGCAGGAAACTGCGCTGGCACAGATTTTGTTCACCTCCTACACTGCAGACGTCACCATCAGCTCATCACGCTGCCACTTGGAGAAGTTCTCTCATAGATGAGGACGACACAAAGTACAGGCAAGGGATCTAGATCTTTCCAGACTGTGCAAACAGAACCGCCTCGTGCTAAATGCATGGGAACCAAAGGAGCTGGTGGTGGGCTTTTGCAGACCCACCTCACTGACACAGACAGACATTCAGGGATCTGTTGTTGGGATAGTGGACTCTTCTACGTACCTGGTTATTCACCTGAACCATTACCTGGACTGGACTCATATTAATGATGCTCTTTAGGGTCAGAGCAGACTCTACCTGCTGAGGAGGCTGAGGTTGTTTGGAGATCAAGGAGTGTTCATGAAGATCTCATTTGACTCTGTGGTGGCATCAGCCATCTTCTACGGTGTGGTTTGTTGGAACAGCAGCTGATCTGTAGCTGAGAGGAACCGGCTGGATGAGCTCATGAGGAGGGTCAGCTCTGTCCTGGGATGCCCCCTGGACCCAGTGCATGTGGTGGGAGACAGAGGTATTGTAAGAAAATGACCTTTCTGGTGGGTAATTTCTGCCACCCCATGCTTGGAGCTCTTTCAGTGACAGAGTGCTGCATCCCAGATGCTCCAAGGAGCACTTCTGCAGGTCATTCCTCCCAGCTGCTGTTAGACTTTATAATCTTACAACAAACTCAAACAAAGTGTTTCCATAATGCTAATAGTTGCATGGGTTCTGATCTGATCTACACTATCTCTCAGATGCTAAGGTACACTTGTGCACGCCTTAGCTACTCCGAGATGTTGCTGTTCTGTCATGCTATTGCACATTATGTCATATTAGTCTGTAAGTAGGCTGGTGTGTGTAACGGTCTGAGTCTTTGGCACTGTCACGGCCAAATTTCCCCATTGTGTGACAATAAAGGTATTTTTGATCTTATCTTCTTGGTTGATCCTACTTAATCCACACTTCTCATGAAGGTATAAAATAGATTGATTATGTTTAGTACCACCCAAAGCCCAAATAAACATTCTTCAGAAATGGTCAAGGCGGTCATCAGTGTAATATGTTTCACCTGGGTGTCAACCATGTGCCCGTCGTCCTGCTAGCTACACCCGCTCGTCCTCCATGTTTCCAGTGATTCCAAGCAGGGACACAGCTCGGCTGAATGGAAATGGACGAGCAGAGACTGAAATCAGGGGAACTGATGGAGGTAAAGGTGGATGTAGATCTGGATTTCACCCAGAGTGATACAGGTCCTCAGATTGAGGACAGGGATCCCAAAAGAGTCAACAGCAGTCTGAAGGTACGTCTCTTTTTATTTTTTCTCATTTGTATTGAAGAAACAGGAAGAACTGTCAGTAAGCAGAAGTTGAAGCACATTTAACTTTAACTTAATTAATTTTGGCTTTCAGATGTATAAATTTGTACATGGCAGCAAATGCACATCTGCATCTATGAAAGCTTTTATATATGAAAAAATAATCAGAACAATAAGGGAATAGTACTTGCCTTTCTATTACTCCTGGTTAGATCTAAACAAAATCAATTGTGCTCTCTTTAACAGTGAGTGATGCAAAAGTACTCACACCCTTTCAAAGTTTTCACATTTTTTTCACCTTTTAACCACAATCTCTATGGATTGGATTTACAAAATAGTGCATGACTGTGTAATGAAAGGGTTTGAATTTGGTTTTGCAAATAAAAATCTGAAAAGTGTGGCATGCATTTATATTCAGCCCCTCTGAGTCACTACTGTTGCCCATTCTTGTTTGCAAAGTAGCTCAATATCAGTCACTTAGGTTTAAAGATGTCTGTGACGAGACCTTAGGAGGATGTGGGTGTCTAAACCAGAGCTTGCATCGGTGCCCTACACACACACATTTATTTTACACATGCAAACTAAAATATGTGGATCTTTAGGCACACATCAGCGTCATAGTTTTTAGGCCTTGAGAATGCTATTTTTCAAAGCAGTTGTTAAATCCTTATATTGGTCACCTCATTTCTTTATATAGTATGCATGTTAGATTAAATGGTCTCTCTAGGACACATCATTAGGATGGTTTGTATGATGCTTTCTGCGACAAACACTGTTGTGTTTTGCTTGTGGGCCAAAAAGTTAAATTTTTGGTCTCATTGGACCAAAACACCTTCCTCAACATATTTGCTTGCATCTCTCATACATGTATTATGGCTAAGTGTAAATTTGACTTCTTAAACCCTTCTTACAGCAATGATTTTCTTCTTGCCATTCTTCTATAAATTTGCGGAGTGCATGGCTAATAGTTTTTCTTTCGACATATTTATTTTTCCCTGATCTGAGGAGCTCTGCTGCTCCTCCAGAGTTACCATTGGCTCATAGCTGCTCCTTGCCCACCCAGTCTGTTAATGTAGACATCCATGTTTTGGTTAGTTTGTAGTTCTAGCAGTTTGTGTGATGTTAAAACCCAACTTTATCCCTAATGTTGTCCCTGGTCTTCATGAAACAATATTTTTATTAATTTTCTAATGAACCTCTGAATTAATATCTTCATTTACACCCACTTCAGTTTCCAAGCAGGTAAAAATTATTCACTAATTAGCTGACTTTGGAAGGTAATTGGTTGTGCTTGACTTTATTTGGATATGTCATAGAAAAGGGGGCTGAACACAAAATATGTCACATTTTTCAGATTTTATTTAAAAAAATGTTGAAAGCCATCTATTTTTCCCTCTTCTTCAAAATAATTACTACTTTGTGTTGGTCTATCAAAGTAAATCAGTTGATACAAACTAACAACAGCTGAATTAGACAATAATCGTAGAATCATTTTTATTCCTAGTTTTTTTTTTACAGACATGCACCTAATACATTCTTGTTTTTTCAGCTTATTTTTTCCCCACAAGTAACAGCATCTTCACATAAATTGTGTTTGCATGTGCCTTAAGGTCATGTTCGAGGACGTGATTGCAGAGCCCCATTCAGTGCGGAGCTTTGATAAAGTCTGGCTTTGGAGTCACGCCCTGTTTGAGGTGTCCAGACTGTGGTGCTACCGCTTCATCTCCCTCGTGCTGGCTGTGCCGGTGTCGCTGGCGGCAGGGCTGCTGTTTGCTGTTCTCAGCTGCCTCCACATCTGGTAGGATTGGAGCTCAGATACGGAGTACAGATACATAAAATAGCACATGATGCGGTGCCCAACATGCAGTCAGTGAAAAAAGGTCATCTTGTGTGAAGGTTGCACCGATGTTCGCTACAATATGTTGTTTCTCCTCCCGAGGGACATGTTATGAGAGAATTAGCTCAAGTTTTCTCCTCCCCTTTGTGTCCTTCTAGGCTGATCATGCCCTGCGTGCAGCTTCTTCTCATCAATATGCAGTGGATCCAGACTGTGTGGGCCAGCATACTGAACATTTTTATCAATCCTTTCTTTAGCAGTGCCGGAAAGTGTTGTAGTCAAATTATTATCCACCTGGCCAGTGCTGAAAACAGATAGAACTAATTATTTGGTCAATGTAAGCAATTGAGCGGAAGGTATAAAGAAAAGACAAGCAGTAATGGATTGCTAACTGCTTTCTGACAGGGAACTTGTATTATTTGTGATTATTATGTGTTTTTAATGCACCTGTCCTGTTTTTTGGCACGTTGGCACATTCATCAGAATTTCCATTTCGTAATGGCATTGACGTGTGGACCTTCTAATACACTTCAGCAGAACCTCACAAGAGCAGCGAATATGTGTCGGCTAACAACACAAACGCGGAAAGAGAAACCGCAGGAAGCACATTTTAATGAAAATTAATATTTTGCTAAATTGCATGCAGAAAACGTTTTATGTAAGTGTGAAGAGAGGTATGATTAGTGCTGGAGAGATTAATGTTTTGCTGTTGTTTTGCTTTTAACATTTAAAAGAATTGTAAATTAGATGAATAAAAGATTTTTGACATACAAAAATGTCATCGGCTGCCTCTCTGTGTAAGGGTTCCACCCTAGGTTTGTATTTCAGGATTTGAGAATTTAGCTAAAATACTCAAAGTTGGACAAGTGGGATCTGAAAGTGAACCACCACCAATCTTACACCTGTCTTAACCTGTGAAAACAGACAATTTCATGTCACAAAACAAAGTCATGTAAAAAAGGTTTAGCGTACCCCTTGGAGATGCTTTGTCACACATTTAGACAACCAAATGTTGTATCCACTCTGAAACAGTTCCCTCACTGCTTGACGGCCACACAAACACAATCTAGAGGAATGATTGTACTGCTGTAACACTATAACATGTGGATGGCAGATCCGCATACCTTTGTACATGCTCACTTCTGGGTGCCATTTCAAATTTCCAAAGAATGACATGGCATTACTTAACACTTCAACAAACAGAACATGGACAATGTCCTCCTTGGATTTGGATTGAATCTTGAGTGCAATCTTCTTAAAGGCCTTAGGCAGATTTATAAAAAAAAAT